>NC_084751.1:12256197-12303697 GCF_033978785.1 Entelurus aequoreus | reverse complement strand
GGCTTTTTGCCGATATCCGATATTGTCCAACTCTTTAATTACCGATACCGATATCAACCGATACCGATATCAACCGATATATGCAGTCGTGGAATTAACACATTATTATGCTTAATTTGGACAACCATGTATGGTGAAGATAAGGTACTTTAAAAAAAAAAAAAAAAAATAAGATAACTAAATTAAAAACATTTTCTTGAATAAAAAAGAAAGCAAAACAATATAAAAACAGTTACATAGAAACTAGTAATTAATGAAAATGAGTAAAATTAACTGTTAAAGGTTAGTATTATTAGTGGACCAGCAGCACGCACAATCATGTGTGCTTACGGACTGTATCCCTTGCAGACTGTATTGATATATATTGATATATAATGTAGGAACCAGAATATTGATAACAGAAAGAAATGTGGGGAGGGAGGTTTTTTGGGTTGGTGCACTAATTGTATGTGTAACTTGTGTTTTTTATGTTGATTTAATTTAAAAAAAAACAAAAAAACAACGATACAGATAATAAAAAAACCGATACCGATAATTTCCGATATTACATTTTAACGCATTTATCGGCCGATAATATCGGCAGGCCGATATTATCGGACATCCCTAGTAATTTCACCTCAAATTTTAGTGTATATTACTGTTAATGGAAAAACAGTACTGCTGTTTTTATGGTAACAAAAAAAAGACAGCTCAGTTGCCAGAATTTTACTGTAACATTTTTTTCCGTAATTTGAGTTAATTTATTTTGGAAAACCTTGTTACATTGTTTAATGCATCCAGCGGGGCACAAAATTAGGCATAATAATGTGTTAATTCCACGACTTTATATATCGTATCGGTTGATATAGGAATCGGTAATTAAGAGTTGGACAATATCGGAATATCGGCAAAAAAGCCATTATCGGACATCTCTAATAACTACACAGCACAGTTATTATAATCAGCTAATTTAAAAAAAGATTATTTAACAATTATTAACCAAATATTGGTACCGTGGAGTACCGGTATCGATTCCCAGGTACCGTATATTACCATTTAGAATAGAGAAGAGAATAACCTTTTATTTTCTCACGTAGGGATTGTGAATAATAGGCAAAATTCTGTTTTTTGTTTAAGTAAATTACAAAAATTGGAAAAGAAGAAAAAGGGTGAGTCACTGCAAAAAAGCAGTAATGTAAACAAGTCAGCTCAGAGGAAATTGTTCCATGAGTCACTTCCTGTCAACTTCATGCAAATAATCAACACACAGCTTCATCCCACACGCATTGTCTTCTGCTTTAACACACATCTGTAGCAAGTCTTCTCACAGCACCTACAGATGGTCCGGAAGTTAGTTTTATTTGTATTTTTGTTTCTGCCTTCCCACGCCAGGGAGTTCTCTTGATCAGAAGAGCTCCCGTCAGAGCCTGCCGACTGTCTTCCCCTCCACCTCCTTTGATCAGCGCCGAGCCACCAGGAGGAAGTGGAAAGCTCAAGCTGAGCTCTAAAAGCGGCGGCCTCTCTCTAGTCAGGGTAAATCCCACCCCAGAAAGTGCGGATTAAACGCCGGGAAAGTATTACACAATTGTGGATCTCAGATCAGAGCCGGAGAACCTGTACCACTTCCAGCTAGTTAAGAGCTGCGAGTGTAACAAAAGGCATGGAGCGCTGACTCAAAAAGCTTCATTACGTATTCTTGGTAATGTTCTTTTCAGTTTCTGCTGGTCAGACAAGATTTGGGTTCCTCAGAAGGGTCATCTGACCACTCTGAAGCGTCTATTAACCATAGAGCCAAACAGGTATATCTGACACCTGCTTGGCCACGCCTATAAAGCAGCTGACGATGGTCACATGACCCTTCTAAGGAAGAATGTTGGAAATATAAAACGTCACCCTTTCCAAATATAACTGTTGATAAGGAAATAATACAAAATGTTAGTGAACATCGTTACCCGGGTGTCATTTTACACCCAATACTTGGCTTTAAAAAACAAACAGTTGTGCCTGTCATCTCTGTTGATCATGTTTTTGTTTGGCTAGGTTCTGTTTGGTTTTTGGACTCTTTTAGTTTCTGTTTACGCTCCATTGTTTTTGTTACCATGACAACTTATTAGTTTCACCTGTTCACGTTTTGGACTCATCAATCATGTCACTAGTATTTAAGCCTGTCCTTTTCAGTTAGTCTGTCTGGCGACATTCTGTCCTAGGGTAATGTCGCCAGGCTGACTTCCTGGCAACTATCGGCTTAAATAGTCTTGAACATGATTAGCAACAGGTGCGTGAGTGCAAACGTGAAACAGGTGGAACTAATGGGTTGCTATGGTGACCAAACAGGAACTAAAAAGAGTAGGGATGTCCGATAATGGCTTTTTGCCGATATCCGATATTCCGATATTGTCCAACTCTTTAATTACCGATACCGATATCAACCGATATATGCAGTCGTGGAATTAACACATTATTATGCCTAATTTGGACAACCATGTATGGTGAAGATAAGGTACTTTTTAAAAATAATAATAAAATAAGATAACTAAATTAAAAACATTTTCTTGAATAAAAAAGAAAGTAAAACAATATAAAAACAGTTACATAGAAACTAGTAATTAATGAAAATGAGTAAAATTAACTGTTAAAGGTTAGTACTATTAGTGGACCAGCAGCACGCACAATCATGTGTGCTTACAGAATGTATCCCTTGCAGACTGTATTGATATATAATGTAGGAACCAGAATATTGATAACAGAAAGAAATGGGGGGAGGGAGGTTTTTTGGGTTGGTGCACTAATTGTAAGTATCTTGTGTTTTTTATGTTGATTTAATAAAAAAAAATAAAAAAAAAAAAAAAACGATACAGATAATAAAAAAAACGATACCGATAATTTCCGATATTACATTTTAACGCATTTATCGGCCGATAATATCGGCAGGCCGATATTATCGGACATCCCTAAAAAAGAGTCCAAAAACCAAACAGGACATAACTTAAACAAAACAGTCTTAAGTACCGTATTTTTCGGACCATAGGGCGCACCGCCGATGAATGGTCTATTTTTTATCTTTTTTCATATATAAGGCGCACCGGATTATAGGGCGCATTAAAGGAGTCATATCATTATTATTTTTTCTAAATGTAAAATACTTTCTTGTGGTCTACATAACATGTAAGGGTGGTTCTTTGGTCAAAATGTTGCATAGATTACGTTTTACAAATTATCTTCAAGCCGCTAACTGTTTTAATGACATTCAGACTTTACTTCAATCAATAACGGAGCAGCACATCCTCATCCGGAAACAACAACAACGCCGGAAATGTGTCACGTGAAAAACCGTCCGACCGTAACTCTCTAATAACTAAAGTTCCTTGGGTGAATTATGTAAACTCACTACACCGGTATGTTTTAGTGTTTTCATGGCGAGTTTAGTGACAGATATAAGTAAGAACTTTACACTACTTTAAATGGCAACAGCAAAGGATGAATGTCCCATAACAAGAAGGTAGAGAAAAAGAAGAAGATTATCGACTACGTTGTCGGCACAGACTACAAAGGCGGACACGCGCAATTTTTCAGGATTTATGCAGATCACAAGTACAGATCAGCAGGTACCAGAAGGTAAGAGAAGTTGCTTTTGCATAATATTGCGAAACAAAACGCCAGATAATATATCTTACCTTATACACACACCATAATAATACTCCTACGTTGAAGCACAGTACAATCCATCAATCCACCTTCACAGCTTACCAAAGTCGTACTAAAACATTTTGACAGATTTCTGAGCGCCGTGTGTAATGTTCTATATTTTCAATGGAGCATATCAAATGTTGGTGTTTGCTTGAGTCATATTGCAGTCTACATGTATCTCTTATGTGTGACTGCCATCTACTGATCACACTTATCATTACACCATGTACAAAATAAAATTGCTTTGAGGTCGGTAAGCAAAACCAGAATTATTCCGTACATTAGGTTCACCGGGTTATAAGGCGCACTGTCGAGTTTTGAGGAAAAAAATGATTTTAAGTGCGCCTTATAGTCCAGAAAATACGGTACACCATAAAAATGTTCAATTGTATCAGGAATTCGTTAACTCTAGAGGCAGCTCCAACTTATTTTAATGCAATGGTTATGTCTCGTTTTTATTATTGTATAACCATAAAGTGAAGCTTTTCTCTAGTGACTCAAAGCGCTTTTACATAGTGAAACCCAATATCTAAGTTACATTTAAACCAGTGTGGGTGGCACTGGGAGCAGGTGGGTGAAAAGTGTCTTGCCCAAGGACACAACGGCAGTGACTAGGATGGCGGAAGCGGGGATCGAACCTGGAACCCTCAAGTTGCTGGCACGGCCACTCTACCAACCGAGCTATACCGCCCCAACATTTTGGTCCCAGACAAGCAAAATGACACTGAGGCCATTGGAAACCTTGCACAAACAATCGCTCAAAATCCTTGACAGAAAACCACAACACCTCCATCACCGTTTGGTTCTTCAAAAATATAGACTGTTAAATTTTGCTAACGTTAAAAGATTAGCATCAATACGAATGGCCCATAGAATCTTAAAGAACACTGCACCAGCCCCACTTAAAGGCCGACTGAAAGCCACTACTACCGACCACGCAGTCTGATAGTTTATACATCAATGATGAAATCTTAACATTGCAACACATGCCAATACGGCCGGGTTAACTTATAAAGTGACATTTAAAACTTCCCGGGAAATATCCGGCTGAAACGTCGCGGTATGATGACGTATGCGCGTGACGAAGTCAGAGTAACGGAAGTTATGGTACCCCGTAGAATCCTATACAAAAAGCTCTGTTTTCATTTCATAATTCCACAGTATTCTGGACATCTTTTGCAATTTGTTTAATGAACAATGAAGGCTGCAAAGAAGACAGTTGTAGGTGGGATCGGTGTATTAGCAGCGGACTACAGCAACACAACCAGGAGGACTTTGTTGGAGCGCTAGCCGCGCTAGCCGGTGACCTCACCTTGACTTCCTACGTCTCCGGGCCGCCAAACGCATCGGGTGAAGTCCTTCGTCCTTCTGCCGATCGCTGGAACGCAGGTGAGCACGGGTGTTGATGAGTAGATGAGGGCTGGCTGGCGTAGTTGGAGAGCTAATGTTTTTAGCATAGCTCTGTGAGGTCCCGTTGCTAAGTTGCTAAGTTAGCTTCAATGGCGTCGTTAGCACAGCATTGTTAACCTTCGCCAGCCTGGAAAAGCATTAACCGTGTATTTACATGTCCACGGTTTAATAGTATTGTTGATTTTCTATCTATCCTTCCAGTCAGGGGTTTATTTTTTTGTTTCTATATGCAGTTAAAGCACAATGTTATCACGTTAGCTCGTAGCTAAAGCATTTCGCCGATGTATTGTCGTGGAGATAAAAGGCACTGAATGTCCATTTCGCATTCTCGACTCTCATTTTCAAGAGGATATAGTATCCGAGGTGGTTTAAAATACAAATCCGTGATCCACAATAAAAAAAGGAGAGTGTGGAATCCAATGAGCCAGCTTGTACCTAAGTTACGGTCAGAGCGAAAAAAGATACGTCCATCACTGCCTCTCAAGTCCTTCACTGTAACGTTCCTCATCTACGAATCTTTCATCCTCGCTCAAATTAATGGGGTAATCATCACTTTCTCGGTCCGAATCTCTCTCGCTCCATTGTAAACAACGGGGAATTGTGAGGAATACTAGCTCCTGTGACGTCACGCTACTTCCGGTACAGGCAAGGTGTTAGGCTCGACCAGAGCTGTTGAACCAAATGTACCAGGGACCCTCAAGGACAAAGTCAACGGAGGCAGTAATAAAGTATAACAGAGTTTAATGAAACTTTACGGAGGAGCGGAGGGATCCCGGGGAGGCGGCGAGGCGTGGGAGACACTGGGTTTGTGGAGGAGGGAGCCTGGAACGAAGCAGAAAGCAGAATCAGCATGGAACAAACGAGCACCAAGTTCTCCTTTAACTAACTCACAGAATACTACTAGATAGCTGTAATTCTAAATGCTGTCTATACTGACCACAGGAGTCAACGTTCAAGCGTCGGGCGCCGGCTCTCAGCGGTTTATGTAGGCTGCTCTCTGATGGCTGGGATGTGGAGCAGCTGGGCTGATTGGAACCAGCCACACCTGTGCTGGCTGCAGCAGGCTGAGAGAGACGCCCGGCCCTTGCCCTTAGATGGCGTGCAGGGGAGGGACCAGGAACGTGTGACACAACAGTACCCCCCCCCTTAGGGGAGGCACCGGACGACTGTCCTAGGGCACCTGGATTGTCCCGATAGAAATCGTCCAGCAGGGAGGGGTCAGCCAGGTAGGAACGGGGCACCCAGCTACGGTCTTCAGGGCCGAAGCCCTCCCAGTCCACCAGGTACTGGAATCCTTTCCCACGGCGGCGGACGGCGAGCAGCTTCCGAACCGTCCAAACAGGATCACCACCAGCCAGGACTCGGGGGGGTGGAGGGGCGGAGGTAGGGGGAGACAAGGCACTAGTGGTCACGGCCTTAATCTGGGACACGTGGAACACCGGGTGAACCTTAAGAGCAGGAGGGAGATTCAGACGAACTGCAACGGGGTTGATAACACTGTCCACAGTGTAGGGTCCGACATAACGAGGATTCAACTTGCGGGTTGAAGTCTGGGACGTCTGCAGGGGCAGGTCCCGGGCCAATAGCCAGACCTTCTGACCAGGCTGATAGTCAGGTGCACGCACCCTCCGGCGGTTGGCACCACGCTGGGTACGTGCAGAGGCACGGAGTAACGCAGCGCGGGCAGCCTCCCAGATGCGTCGACACCGGCGGAGGTGGGCTTCGGTGGAGGGAACTGCTACCTCCACTTCCTGTTCGGGAAACAGAGGGGGTTGGTAACCCAGCGAGCATTGAAAGGGTGACATGCCGGTGGCAGAGCTCTCCATGGTGTTGAGGGAATATTCCACCCAGGGTAAGTACTTAGCCCAAGAAGAGGGGTTGCTGGAGGCAACACAGCGAAGAGTCTCCTCAACTGTCTGGTTAGCGCGCTCCGTCTGCCCATTGGATTGTGGATGGTATCCAGAGGAGAGGCTGGCCGTGGCTCCAATACCCTTGCAAAAGGCCTTCCACACCTTGGAGATGAACTGGGGACCACGGTCTGACACGATGTCAGAAGGAATGCCGTGGGGGCGGACAACATGGAGGGTTAGGAGGTCAGCCGTCTCAGCAGCAGACGGGAGTTTGGGGAGAGGGACAAAATGAACTGCTTTAGAGAATCGGTCGACCACCGTCAGAATGGTGTCACAGCCCTGGGACACAGGAAGCCCAGTAACGAAGTCCATACCTATGTGAGACCAAGGCCGACTCGGAATAGGAAGGGGTTGTAGCAGGCCTGCAGGAGGCCTGTGTGAAGCCTTACTACGGGCGCAGACGGTGCAGGCGGCCACAAATTCCCTGACATCCTTCTTGAGGGTTGGCCACCAGAACCTCTGAGCAATGAACGAAGCTGTCCTGCGCTCTCCAGGGTGACAGGCAACACGGCTGGAGTGCCCCCACTCCAATACCGGTGTACGGACGGCATCAGGAACAAACTGTCTGTTCTGAGGGCCGTTGCCAGGGTCGGGCTGGTTCTCTAAGGCCTGCCTCACCACAGCGTCGATGGCCCACGTGACTACACCTACCACCCGGGCAGGGGGCAGGATGGTGTCGGAATCCGATTCCTCCTGGACAGCAGGATCTTCGTTAGAGAATTGACGAGAGAGAGCGTCCGCTCTGACGTTCTTGGAACCTGGGCGGTAGGTGAGGGTGAAATCAAACCGGCTGAAGAATAAGGCCCAGCGGGCCTGCCTGGAGTTAAGCCTCTTCGCCGTCTTCAAGTAGGTCAGATTCTTGTGGTCTGACCACACGATGAACGGCAGCTTCGCTCCCTCCAACCAGTGTCTCCATTCCTTCAGAGCGTCGTGGACCGCCAACAGCTCCTTGTTTCCCACGTCGTAGTTCCTCTCTGCGGGGTCGTAGCTCCTGGAGAAATAGGCGCACGGATGAATCTTCTGATCCTCTTCGGACCTCTGGGAAAGGACGGCTCCGATGCCTGTGTCAGAAGCGTCCACCTCGACAATGAACTGTCTTGTCGAGTCAGGGTGGATTAGCACGGGTGCTGTGGAGAACAGACTCTTGAGCTTGAAAAAGGCTGTCTCGGCTCGAGACGTCCAGGAAAAGGGACGCGAAACGGAGGTTAGAGCATTAAGGGGGGCAGCGATCTGACTGTAACCCTTGATAAACCGGCGTAGAAAACCGGCGAAACCCAGGAATCGTCTGAGCTGAGTCCGGTTAGTAGGACGTGGCCACTCCTCCACGGCTTTGACCTTGGCAGGATCCGCACGCATCTGTCCAGCTTCCACAACGTTGCCAAGGTATGTCACCGAGTCAGAGTGGAAGACACACTTCTTAGCCTTGACGAACAGGCGGTTCTCCAACAACCGCTGGAGAACAAGGCGGACATGCTGGTGGTGTTCCTCCACAGACCTGGAGAAGATAAGGATGTCATCCAAATACACCACCACAAAGATGTTTAGCATATCTCGTAGCACATCATTCACGAGGGCTTGAAACACCGCCGGGGCATTGGAAAGCCCAAAAGGCATCACAAGGTACTCAAAATGGCCAAGGTGGGTGTTGAAGGCCGTCTTCCACTCGTCACCGTCTCTGATCCGAACTAGGTGGTAGGCATTGCGGAGATCAAGCTTAGTGAACACTCGGGCATGAGTGAGTGGCTCAAGAGTGGAACTAATAAGGGGAAGTGGATACTTATTCTTCACTGTGATGTCATTGAGACCACGATAGTCAATGCAAGGTCTCAGACCACCATCCTTCTTGTCTACAAAGAAGAAGCCTGCCCCCAGAGGCGAGGACGACGGCCTGATGATGCCAGAGAGCAGGGACTCCGCAATGTAGTTGTGCATCGACTCCTTCTCTGGTAGGGAGATGTTGTAGAGATGCGACTTAGGATAGGGAGCCCCAGGCAGGAGATCAATGCCAATATCATAGGGCCGGTGCGGAGGAAGTGAGAGTGCTTTATCCTTACTGAATACCAAGGCAAGGTCATGATAAACAGGTGGAACACCAGTGATGTCGGGGGGAGAGGACATGGGTTTGGGTCTGCTTGAAGGGGACAGGGCGGAGCGCAGACAGGTTGCATGGCATGCGGTGCTCCAGCCCAAAATACGACCAGAGGCCCAGGAGATGTGAGGTTCATGCCTCTCCAACCAAGGTCTACCCAACACCAGGGGCGCTGTTGGGGCGTGTAGAACAAAAAAGCGGATGGTTTCAGAGTGATTTCCAGACAGAGTGAGTGTGAGGGGTTCTGTGGAAAAGGATATAGTTCCCATGGAGTGTCCGTCGATCGCTTGGGGAGACAGTGTGCGATCTAAAGGAACTAAAGGAATGCCCGCCTGGTGAGCCAAAGAGATGTCCATGAGGCACTCGTCTGCACCGGAGTCAATGAGGGCACTAACAGACAGTGTCTCTTCATTCCAGGTCAAGGTTGCAGGGAAAAGTCGGTTGGAATGATTCTTGGGCTGGGGAAGAGTTGTTTGGCTCACCAGTATAGCCCCTACCGGCGAGCTGGGTCTTTTGGGCGGATCGGGCAGACCTTGATGAAATGTCCTGGCTCACCACAGTAAAGACACAGCTGGTTGGTGAGCCTTTGTTCCCTCTCAGCTAGTGTCAGCCGGGACCGGCCGATCTCCATGGGCTCGGCAGGCCCGGGTGAAGAGGGAGCAGGGAGGAGCATAAGCTGTCGAGGTTGTGGAGTGGAGCGAGGAGATGGTGAAGTGCGAGTCACTGAAGCAGAGCGACTGGACCCAGGAGGAGGAGAGCTTCGTTGGGCTCGGTCCGCAGGGCGCTCCTGAAGTCGTGTTCCCATCTTAAGGGCCAGGGATATGAGCTCATTAAGAGTCTGTGGGCTGTCACGGACCAAAAGATCTTTAATAGAATCACTCAGCCCCTTGCGGTAGACACTAAGAAGGGCGTGGTCGTTCCACTGGCTTTCAGCAGCAAGGATCCGGAACTCCAAAGTATACTGAGCCACAGAACGTGACCCTTGGCGAATAACTAGCAAACGGCTGGAAGCATCTTGTCCGTCAGTAGGGTGGTTAAACACAGCTTGAAACTCACTCTTAAACTGAGAGTAGTTAGTGGCAAAGACAGGGTTGTTCTCTACTGCTGCAATAGCCCAATTAAGAGCGTCGTCGACCAGGAGGGACATGATGAGGGCAATCTTCGAACCATCAGAAGTATATTTGGATGGCTGATGAGTAAAAAGTAACTCACACTGTGCCAGGAAGCCCCTGCAATGACCAAAATCACCATTAAATGGCCTAGGACTGACTAAGCCAGGCTCAGACTGAGGCTGCTGTGTGCTGGGGAGGACGGGGTTAACAGGCTGGTTTGAAGAACTTGAAGCAGAGTTAGATTCAGCTGAAACATGTGCTGTAAGGACCTCCAGGGTCTTCTGTATGCCGAGCAAGACTCCAGAAATGTCATTCACTTGGCCAGACAGAGCAGCCACATTACCAACAGTAGTTTGTGAAGTCTTCTCAAGCACAGCAATTTGGGATTGAACAGTGGGAAAAGCTTTGTTCAATTCTTCATGCAAAGTGGACAGTTGTGTGGCCTGGCCAAACACAAGCTCTCGTAATTCAGGGTTCTTCTGTCCCTCTGTCCCTGAGGACCCGGTTTGGTTCATTTTGGCTTGAACGTTCTGTTAGGCTCGACCAGAGCTGTTGAACCAAATGTACCAGGGACCCTCAAGGACAAAGTCAACGGAGGCAGTAATAAAGTATAACAGAGTTTAATGAAACTTTACGGAGGAGCGGAGGGATCCCGGGGAGGCGGCGAGGCGTGGGAGACACTGGGTTTGTGGAGGAGGGAGCCTGGAACGAAGCAGAAAGCAGAATCAGCATGGAACAAACGAGCACCAAGTTCTCCTTTAACTAACTCACAGAATACTACTAGATAGCTGTAATTCTAAATGCTGTCTATACTGACCACAGGAGTCAACGTTCAAGCGTCGGGCGCCGGCTCTCAGCGGTTTATGTAGGCTGCTCTCTGATGGCTGGGATGTGGAGCAGCTGGGCTGATTGGAACCAGCCACACCTGTGCTGGCTGCAGCAGGCTGAGAGAGACGCCCGGCCCTTGCCCTTAGATGGCGTGCAGGGGAGGGACCAGGAACGTGTGACACAACACAAGGCTGTTTTTTATCAGCGAGCAAAAGTTGCGAACTTTATCGTCGATTTTCTCTACTAAATCCTTTCAGCAAAAATATGGCAATATCGTGAAATGATCAAGTATGACACATAGAATGGATCTGCTATTCCCGTTTAAATAAAAAAAAATCATTTCAGTAGGCCTTTAAGCACTTCGTCCAGTTTACATCTGCTGTGACAACTAGAAACACACAAGCCTCCACCAGGGGGCAGTGTAGCATACCCAGATGCAAAACCTCTTTTGCACAATCGGCCTTTTCATATAAAGCCATAAAGGAATGGAACGACCTCACAACAAACTTGAAAAGTCACACAGATTACTCTTCATTCACAATTGAACTTAAAAGGTGGCTTTGGTGCTGTCAAAGCTGCTCACTGAGGCGAGCACTATGTCTGACATGTCAACTTAATGTGTATTATATTTATGCATGAGAAAATGTTGTAAGCTGTGAGGTGTGTCTGTTAAAATCCTGGATGTTTTTACAAATGATGACTGATGTGAATAAGAGCATGTATTGTTAGGTGTTATGATGTAAAGGAGAGGTGTGGTTGTAATGTATGCTATAGTATAATTTTATTGTTACAATTCTATTGCATGTTTTTGTATATTTTTAATTGAGGTAACCAGGGACTGCAGATGGAAATGAGCTATTTAGCTATAATGTGGTGCAGAACATATATGTATTTGATCTTAATGTCTCTGTGCATGGTCCCTTCAAATAAAGACTCAACTAAACTAAACTAAAAATATCGAGTTAAAATATTCCATCTATTACACGTAATCCTCTCTAACGGGAAGAAACTAAAAGTATGGAGCAGTAAAGAATAAGCCCTTTTTTGCAAATAGTATTCTAAATCCTTTCCACATGAAAAAGGGATAATAACATGCAATTTTATTCAAACCCTCTTTGTGTTCTGCAGCAACCACTCACTGGCTCTTGCCATATGAGAGTGTGACAGTATAGCGCCACCAGTTTCTTGTGTACCTCCATTTTAAATTCACACATTAGTTTATTTTTTCTACAGTAAGGAAAGACAATGCAATATTTTTTTCAAAGGAAACAATGTAATTGTCCAATGAGGGACATCCTTCAATACAAATGGTAAAATCTTCAACAATGGCAAACCGTACTACAAACCCCAGAGCCAGTGAAGTTGGCACATTGTGCAAATGGTAAATACAAACAGAATACAATGATTTGCAAATCCTTTTCAACTTATATTCAATTGAATAGACTGCAAAGACAAGACATTTAACGTTCGAACTGGTAAACTTTGTTAATTTTTGCAAATATTAGCTCATTTGGAATTTGATGCCTGCAACATGTTTTAAAAAAGTTGGCACAAGTGGCAAAAAATGCTCATCAAACACTTATTTGGAAAATCCCACGGGTGAACAGGCTAATTGGGAACAGGTGGGTGCCATGATTGGGTATAAAAGCAGCTTCCATGAAATGCTCAGTCATTCACAAACAAGGATGGGGCGAGGGTCACCACTTTGTCAACAAACGCGTGAGCAAATTGTCCGACAGTTTAAGAACAACATTTCTCAACCAGCTATTGCAAGGAATTTAGGGATTTCACCATCTAAGGTCTGTAATATCATCAAAAGGTTCAGAGAATCTGGAGAAATCACTGCACGTAACAATGAATGCCGTGACCTTGGATACCTCAGGCGGTACTGCATCAAAAAGCGACATCAGTGTGTAAAGGATATCCCCACATGGGCTCAGGAGCACTTCAGAAAACTACTGTCAGTAACTACAGTTCATCACTACATATGTAAGTGCAAGTTAAAACTCTACTATGCAAAGCGAAAGCCATTTATCAACAACACCCGGGAACGCCGCCGGCTTCACTGGGCCCGAGCTCATCTAAGATGGACTGATGCAAAGTGGATTAGTGTTCTGTGGTCTTTGAGTCCACATTTCAAATTGTTTTTGGAAACTGTGGACCTTGTGTCCTCCGAAACAAAGAGGAAAAGAACCATCGGGATTGGTATAGGCGCAAAGTTCAAAAGCCAGCATCTGTGATGGTATGGGGGTGTATTAGTGCCCAAGGCATGGGTAACTTACACATCTGTGAAGGCACCATTAATGCTGAAAGGTACATACAGGTTTTGGTATGTTGCCATCCAAGCAACGTTATCATTGACGCCCCTGCTTATTTTAGCAATTCTGAAGACAATGCCAAGCCACGTGTTACAACAGCGTGTCTTCATAGTAAAAGAGGGCGGGTACTAGACTGGCCTGCCTGTAGTCCAGACCTGTCTCCCATTGAAAATGTGTGGTGCATTATGAAGCCTAAATTACCACAATGGAGACCCCGGATTGTTGAAGAACTTAAGCTGTAAATCAAGCAAGAATGGGAAAGAATTCCACCTGAAAAGCTTCAAAAATGTGTCTCCTCAGTTCCCAAACGTTTACTGAGTGTTGTTAAAAGGAAAGGCCATGTAACACAGTGGTAAAAATGCCCCTGTGACAACTTTTTTGCAATGTGTTGCCTCTAAATTCTAAGTTAATATTTATTTGCAATGTAGTTTCTCGGTGTGAACATTAAATATCTTGACTTTGCAAAGTATTCAATTGAATATAAGTTGAAAAGGATTTGCAAATCATTGTATTCTGTTTTTATTCACCATTTACACAACGTGCCAACTTCTCTGGTTTTGGGTTTTGTACGACTAAAATTGACAGAAACATTATCCAGGATATGAGCAGCAATACCAAGCGTAGAAGAACTTGGAAACTGTTATGTGACTTTGACATTTAAAATTATTCAAACCTGATTCGGTGTTCTATTTCAAAATGGCTTTTGTGAACTCTGTGTTCCTTCTGTGCCGTGGAAATGAGGTGAACCTGACAAAGCAGATGATTCAGTTAATAAAGTAAATAATGGTGATTTATGCAGAAAAGTGACAGGAAGTTATGATGACCAAATATGGCAACACATACTCATGTGCTGGACACTGTCAGGTATTAATGATGCTATTTGGATTTACACAATATGAAAAAAGTTTACCTTTGCAACCTCATTATAATATTGGCTAAGATTTATATTCATAAATGTAAGTTTCTCAATATCCAACCTGTTTTTTGTGCCTTTAAAAAAATAATTAGAACTTTACTTTAAAACGCTTTGTACATCTAACAACCAAAAAGCTCATTTGAAAACTATGATACTGTGCTCCAAATTTGGTAAATTCACGGCCGTGGTCCCCAACATTTTTAGCACCAGGGACCGGTTTAATGTAGGCATTATTTTCAGGGACCGCCTTTCCACTTGTGTCAGATACAGGGGGTCATAAACGCCGCCCAGAGGATCACTGCATGTCCTCTTACATCTCTAGAGGAGCTGTATAAGAGACACTGCAACAGGAGAGCAACCAGCATCCTCAGGGACTCATCCCACCCAGGTCACCACTGGCTTGAACTCTTGCCCTCAGGGAGGCTCTATAAGACCATCAAAGCAGGGACAAATAGATTGAAAAACAGTTTCTATCCTAGAGATGTTATTGCCCTAAATTGTTTTATTATTATTTGTTGTCTTAAGACTATTTTATGTAGGTTGTTTTAAAAGCACTGAGCTGGATTGCTGTCCAATTTCGTTGTTTCCATACAATAACAATAAAGGTATTCTGATTCTGATTCTGATAAATACAGCAAAAATAAGTGGGAGCCCCGGGCTTGTTTCTTCTCAATGAAATGCAGATGGAAATCAGCCTTTGGCTACAATCTGTCAAATTTACATTTGATATGTTCATTGATGTGCATTGTGTCATGTCACATCAAATATAACAAATGACAACTTCCTATCAGGAGTTTTATTGTACATCTACAATATAAACAAGCGTATGGGTGTATCTAGCGGGACAGGCGAAAGTTAAGTCGGAGAAAATGCAGTCGTTTATAAATTATTTAATGTTTCCCTGTGCCCTGGTAGCAAATGCTTCACGGACCGGTGGTTGGGGAACACCGATTTACGGAACTTATGTGAACCTATGGCTTTACATTTTGTTATATATATATATATATATATATATATATATATATATATATATATATATATATATATATATATATATATATATATAATTTTTTTAATAATTTTATTTTTTTGCATTCTATTTTAGTTGCTTTATTGAGTTTTGTACTGTTTCTGTACATGTTTTGATCATTATTATTTCTTTACTTATATGTAAATTTCCATCCATCCATTTTCTATTGCTTGTCCCGTTTGGGGTCGCGGGGGGTGCTGGAGCCTATCTCAGCTGCATTCCGGCGGTAGGCGGGGTACACCCTGGAGTTAGAGTGTCCGCCCTGAGATCGGTAGGTCGTGAGTTCAAACCCCGGCCGAGTCATACCAAAGACTATAAAAATGGGACCCGTTACCTCCCTGCTTGGCACTCAGCATCAAGGGTTGGAATTGGGGGTCAAATCACCAAAATGATTCCCGGGCGTGGCCACCGCTGCTGCCCACCGCTGCTGCCCACTGCTCCCCTCACCTCCCAGGGGGTGATCAAGGGTGATGGGTCAAATGCAGAGAGTACTTCTCCACACCTAGTGTGTGTGTGACAATCATTGGCACTTTAACTTTAACTTAACAAGTCGCCACCTCATCATATGTAAATGTGCATATAATAAATAATTATTAGAGATGTCCGATAATATCGGAATGCCGATATTATCGGCCGATAAATGCTTTAAAATGTAATGTCGGAAATTATCGGTATCTGTTTTTAAAAAGTTAAATTTATGACCTTTTAAAACGACGCTGTACGGAGTGGTACACGGACGTAGGAAGAAGTACAGAGCGCCAATAAACCTTGCGTGCCGGTCCAATCACATAATATCTACGGCTTTTCACACACACAAGTGAATGCAATGCATACTTGGTCAACAGCCATACAGGTCACACTGAGGGTTACCGTATAAACAACTTTAACACTGTTACAAATATGCGCCACACTGTGAACCCACAACAAACAAGAATGACAAACACATTTCGGGAGAACATCCGCACTAGGGATGTCCGATAATGGCTTTTTGCCGATATCCGATATTGTCCAACTCTTTAATTACCGATACCGATATCAACCGATACCGATACTGATATATACAGTTGTGGAATTAACACATTATTATGCCTAATTTGGACAACCAGGTATGGTGAAGATAAGGTCCTTTTTTTTAAAAATTAATAAATTAAAATAAGATAAATAAATTAAAAACATTTTCTTGAATAAAAAAGAAAGTAAAACAATATAAAATCAGTTACATAGAAACTAGTAATTAATGAAAATTAGTAAAATTAACTGTTAAAGGTTAGTACTATTAGTGGACCAGCAGCACGCACAATCATGTGTGCTTACGGACTGTATCCCTTGCAGACTGTATTGATATATATTGATATATAATGTAGGAACCACAATATTAATAACAGAAGGAAACAACCCTTTTGTGTGAATGAGTGTAAATGGGGGAGGGAGGTTTTTTGGGTTGGTGCACTAATTGTAAGTGTATCTTGTGTTTTTTATGTTGATTTAATAAAAAACAAAACAAACAAAAAAACGATACCGATAATAAAAAAACCGATACCGATAATTTCCGATATGACATTTTAAAGCATATATCTGCCGATAATATCGGCCGGCCGATATTATCGGACATATCTAATCCGCACCATAACACAACATAAACACAACAGAACAAATACCCAGAACCCCTTGCAGCACTAACTCTCCCGGGACGCTACAATATATACCCCGCCCCCCGCCCCCCCACCTCAACCCCGCCCCCCCCCCCAACCTTCTCATGCTCTCTCAGGGAGAGCATGTCCCAAATTCCAAGCTGCTGTTTTGAGGCATGTTAAAAAAAATAATGCACTTTGTGACTTCAATAATAAATATGGCAGTGCCATGTTGGCATTTTTTTCCGTAACTTGAGTTGATTTATTTTGGAAAACCTTGTTACATTGTTTAATGCATCCAGCGGGGCATCGCAACAAAATTAGGCATAATAATGTGTTAATTCCACGACTGTAAATATCGGTATCGGTTGATATCGGAATCGGTAATTAAGAGTTGGACAATATCGGAATATCGGCAAAAGAGCCATTATCGGACATCTCTAGTTTTGATCATTATTATTTCTTTGCTCATATGTAAATTTCCATCCATCCATTTTCTACCGCTTGTCCCGTTCGGGGTCGCGGGGGGTGCTGGAGCCTATCTCAGCTCCATTCGGGCGGTAGGCGGGGTACACCCTGGAGTTAGAGTACGTGTCTGCCCTGAGATCGGTAGGTTGTGAGTTCAAACCCCGGCTGAGTCATACCAAATATATCGTATCGGTTGATATCGGAATCGGTAATTAAGAGTTGGACAATATCGGATATCGGCAAAAAAAGCCATTATCGGACATCTCTAATAATTATTATAAATAAATAATTATATATTTTTGTAAATAAACCTTTATTTATAATATATGTACATTTGCATATTATAAATAAAGGTTTATAAAAAATATATAATAATATTAATGTATCAATGATGTTCATTATTGTCATGTTGGACTTTGCACTGCGACATGTTTGTGTAGTCCAAATATTAGGAACACCTCCAGTGCAAAGTACAACAACCAACACAACACGCCAAAAAGCGCATCGCAATGGTGTGGAACAAAGTTTACGGAGTCGGGGTAAAAAAAAAAGTCTACATAAATGCCTGTTTTGTTACCTTTCTCAGCAGTTTGAGCACTTCCGCCGCCTGCTCCGTCTTCTGCTCCCGGAGATGCTTCTGGATGTCGCGGATCCAAGCCGCCCGTCTGACGTACGGACAGGGGCTGCTCCTCCGCAGCATGCCGGGCAGCTTGTCGGACTTGAGCATCAAGGAGGTAAACCGCAGCTCGCCATCACTTCCTCCTCGCCCGCCTTTGTCGCCTTTCACCGGCGGGGCGTCAGTCCTCTGTCGCCGTCTCTTACTTCTCTGCCTGCTCAACTTGGAGCCCATCACTGCCGGGAGGACGTGTTGTGGACACCGGGACTAGGACTAGTAGTAGTAGTAAATATGGCGGGAGGACGTGTTGTGGACACCGGGACTAGGACTAGTAGTAGTAGTAGTAGTAGTAAATATGGCGGGAGGACGAGACCTAACACCACAGTTAACTCGCAGCGAAGTGCGCACAAATGTATCCATGCTGGCTAAAGTTTAAGATGCTGCCCGCCGCGAGGAAAGACGTGCGAGTGTCGTCCTCCCGCCCGGATAAACACCACCACTCGCCCGCAGCCGCCACATTACACCTCCGGAGACTGGCTGCTCTCAGCCAATCAGAGGGCAGCTCTCATAAACAGATGCTGCCTCCACCTGGTGAAGGGTGGATGCTCAGCATCTCTACATTAAGTTCATAATTCAAGGTGATGCTCAGGATTTATTATAGTACACTGTAAAAAAAAAAAATGTTGCTTTGATGCAACATTTTCCAATCAATGTTTACAAGTTTTGATAACTTTGTTTTTTTTAAATTTGATACAACTTTGTACAAAACCCAAAAACCAGCAGTGTTGGGTTAGTTACTGAAAACCAGTAACTAGTTACAGTTACTAGTTACTTTATTTCAAAAGTAACTCAGTTACTTACACCAAAAAGTAATGCGTTACTGTGAAAAGTAACTATTTTGTTACTTCTTTTTTTTAAAGCTCCCATTAATGCCCTTTTAGCCTTCATTTCAGTACTGTTATTGCACTGGAGAATAATACAATGTGTTGATCAACTTGACATGCATTTGCATCACTGAACTCTGCTAAGCCATGTGCTCTACATACAACACACAAACAATGTGGTCTACATACAACACACAAACAATGTGGTCTACATACAACACACAAACAATGTGGTCTACATACAACACACAAAGACAAAGATATGTTTCAAAGGGCCAACTTATTTCAGGCCAGAAAAAATTGACAAAACTATTTTAAATAGCTGCAACATATCATACATAAGTAACAAACAGCATAATAACAACATAGCTGTAAACAAAATACGTACTTTAACTTTATTTTTACATACCAATACCTAACCAGACGTTTTTTCTCTCAGGGAATGCCGAAATAAAATCATGTCTGAAGCCCAGAACACTCTACACATTTCCCCAGTTTTAGTTAAGAGATAAGGAAATATTGGCCTGGCCCACTAGGATCCCTCTTTATGTTTGTGAACTTTATTTTTTATACATTTAGAGTGATGTGATAATCAAACACTCTCGAAGTCTAGAAATAAAGAGTATATAAGAGAATAGACAGAGTGTGTGTACTATAATTCATAATAACATTGATTTTGATTCAATATTATGGAGCCAGATGAGGTGGTTCGGGCATCTGGTCAGGATGCCACCCGAACGCCTCCCGAGGGAGGTGTTTAGGGCACGTCCGACCGGTAAGAGGCCACGGGGAAGACCCAGGACACGTTGGGAAGACTATGTCTCCCGGCTGGCCTGGGAACGCCTCGGGATCCCCCGGGAAGAGCTAGACAAGTGGCTGGGAAGAGGGAAGTCTTGGCATTCCCTGCTTAGGCTGCTGCCCCCTGCGACCCGACCTCGGATAAGCGGAAGAAGATGGATGGATGGATGGATTATGTTTTGAGCAATGACAGTTTGAAAGAAAAAAAAACAGCTTTGTTTTATTAGTCAACATTGTAACGTTTTCTAAATTACATTTAACCTTTAAGCTTTTTTATTTCACTTTTGTTATGTTTTTGTTTATTTTAATAGTAATTTTAGAAAGTGCTGTGGGCTTTTAAAACATTAGCTGTGGGCTACAAATGGCCTCCGGGGCACACTTTTGACACCCCTGCTATAGATAATAAAAATAAAAAGCTGAGCCTGGCGACGCATGCGTGTTAACAACTCTCTCCCTCACGAATGCTGCTGCGCGCACCCCTCCCTCCCTCCCTCCCTCCCCTTCCCACACTCAGACACACACACAGCGCGGCTCCTCCGTGTGACACAAGAGATTCAGAAGAACGACACCGTAGCGCTGCCACAAAACACACTCAGATCTTCTGTTTCAAGCCAATACTACATAAAAAGTAACGTAAAATAACGCAGTAACGCATCATGTAGTAACGGTAACTGAGTTACTGAATATAAAAAATAACGCGTTAGATTACTAGTTACCGCCGAAACTAACAGCGTTAAAAGTTACGCGTTAGTCCCAACACTGAAAACCAGTGAAGTTGGCACGTTGTGTAAATGGTCAATAAAAACAGAATACAATGCAAATACTACATATTCAATTGAATAGACTGCGGGCAGCACGGTGGCACAGGGGTTAGTGCGTGTGTCTCACAATACGGAGGTGCTGGGTTCGATCCTGGGCTCGGGATCTTTCTGTGTGGAGTTTGCATGTTCTCCTCCGGGTACTACGGCTTCCTCCCACCTCCAAAGACATGCACCTCAAGTTTCAAGTTTATTCACAATACCATAGAACAATTACAATAGTAGTGAATATCATTTAAAGATATTGGTAAGTGAAAAGGTCCCTCAAATAAGCTAGAAGAAACTTTTGATAGGGGGTCCAGAGGACAGTATATACATGGAATGATGAAAAATGGTAGCAAGCACAACAACAACAAAAACAACAACACTATATGATAAACACAAGATAATAATACCAAAGCACGCATACACATACACATACACACACACTTTCATTCGACCATGCAAAACCCAACAGTAGTCAACCCCACATGAGGCATTAGAGATAGGTGGTTAATAGGTAAGTTTTCAGTTTCTTTTTGAAGTTGGAGAATGGATACAGCATCTTGAGGCTCTCATTAAGCCGGTTCCAAATCTTAGGTCCCCTGCATACAACACTTCGATCGGTACAAGCCAGTAGACGATGTTTACCTGATATCAGATCTAAGTTACGAGTGTTGTGGGCATGCTGGGGATGGTAGATAGGAACCAAGCTACAGAGCCTAAGATTCAGCCTGTGGATGACTTGATAGGCTAAACAAGCATTTTGATAAATATTGAACTCTGTTAGTCTTAAAAGATGATAATTATGAAATAGATGTCGAGTGGGGGCATTAAACTTGGACCATGACAGGGCCTGTATGATTTTTCACCTGGAGATAGGTTGATTGGCAACACTAAATTGACCCTAGTGTGTGAATGTTGTCTGTCTATCTGTGTTGGCCCTGTGATGAGGTGGTGACTTGTCCAGGGTGTACCCCGCCTTCCGTCCGAATGCAGCTGAGATAGGCTCCAGAACCCCCAGTGACCCCAAAGGGGACAAGCGGTTGAAAATGGATGGATGGATCAGAATCAGATCAGAAATACTTTATTAATCCCTGAGGGGAAATTAAAATTTTCAGCACAATCCCATTCAAGATCAGACAAACATTACAGGGAGACAGAACAGGATTGCTGACGAGTCTGCCAATTTCCGGCGCCCCTTACAAAAAAGGTGAGATACAGGTAAACAATGGGGGGGGGGGGGGGGGGGTCGGTCTAAGACTGGGCTTAGGGGGTCCAGACTGAGGCCAGGGGAAAAAACTACTCACAGCCATAGCACACATCCCTCTTACAAGTGTGTAAGAGGGAAACATTAAACATCAAAGAACACAAAGGACATTAAAGATATTAAAAGAGAAGAGCTGATGCAACCAGCCACTTCTACATACAGCTATGAATACAAAGTAAAAGAAACATATACACAGTGGTGGCCTCTGCGGTGTTCCACGCCATCGTCTGCTGGGGTGGAGGGAGCATGGCCAGAGACAAGAGCAGACCCAACAAAGCAACCAAGAGAGCCGACTCCACTCTCGGCCTCCCACCAACTCTCGGCCAGTGTCCAGTCCGCATGGATGAGCGAGGATGCGTCTAAGGAGACTGAGGTGTCCGATACCTGCTCATTCAGCCAAGACACTGTGAAGCTTGTCCGTCCTGGCGCTCAGTGATAGCACTGCATCTCCTCCAGTCTCTCCAAACGAACTCTGGCGTGGCAGAGACCCAGCAGCTGGTCTCCATGGCCAAAAGGCTCCCGGAGGCAGATCCAGAAGTCCACAAAAAAGTACCGCAGAAGTCACGAAAGTGCTACCCCTTGTCACACAATCCCAAACGGTCCCGAACCAAAAGGCAAAAAAAAAAAAAAATTAAAATAAATAAATACATTTAAAAAAAAATTATATATATATATATATATATATATATATATATATATATATATATATATATATATATATATATATATATATATATATATATATATATATATATATATATATAATAACACATGAAAACAAGAGGGAAACACAAAAGGATGGCACAAGAGCACAGAGCTCCTGCCAACAGCAGCCACTACAGCAACGCCATCTTGGGGAAAAAAATGGATGGATGAATAGACTGCAAAGACAAGATATTTAATGTTCGAACTTGTAAACTCATTTGGAATTTGATGCCTGCAACATGTTTAAAAAAAAGACTGAGAAAGTTGAGGAATGCTCATCAAACACCTATTTGGAACATCCCACAGGTGAACAGGCTAATTGGGAACAGGTGGGTGCCATGATTGGGTACAAAAGCAGCTTCAATGAAATGCTCAGTCATTCACAAACAAGGATGGGGCGAAGGGTCACCACATTGTCAACAAATGCGTGAGCAAATTGTCCAACAGTTTAAGAACAACATTTCTCAACCAGCTTTTGCAAGGAATTTAGGGATTTCACCATCTAAGGTCTGTAATATCATCAAAAGGTTCAGAGAATCTGGAGAAATCACTGCACGAAAGCGATGATATTATGGACTTTCGATCCCTCAGGCGGTACTGTATCAAAAAGCGACATCCGTGTGTAAAGGATATCACCACATGGGTTCAGAAACACTTCAGAAAACCACTGTCAGTAACTACAGTTGGTCGCTACATCTGTAAGTGCAAGTTAAAACTCTACTATGCAAAGCCAAAGCCATTTATCAACAACACCCAGAAACACTTCGCTGGGCCTGAGCTCATCTAAAATGGACTGATGCAAAGTGGAAAAGTGTTCTGTGGTCTGACGAGTCAACATTTCAAATCGTTTTTGGAAACTGTGGACGTCGTGTCCTCTGGAACAAAGAGGAAAAGAACCATCCGGACTGTTCTAGGTGCAAAGTTGAAAAGCCAGCATCTGTGACGGAATGGGGGTGAATTAGTGCCCAAGGCATGGGTAACTTACATATCTGTGAAGCCACCATTAATGCTGAAAGGTACAATAACATCTACAAAGCGCACCTTTGTGCATTCACGCACAGCATACAACGTTTGGTGGACAAAAATTTGAAAAAAAAAAGGAGTGGAAGATTTTACACGTAAACAAACTGTTGCGTTTGTTTGTATTTCTCCACCGTTGTTTTCCTTTTTCAATCATTTTTAAAAAATGCTCCACTGAGCCACTAAGGCAGGGGTCACCAACCTTTTTGAAACCAAGAGCTACTTCTTGGGTACTGATTAATGCGAAGGGCTACCAGTTTTATACACACTTAAATAAATTGCCAGAAATAGCCAATTTGCTCAATTTACCTTTAACTCTATGTTATTATTAATAATGAATGATATTTACACTTAATTGAACAGTTTAAAAGAGGAGAAAACACAAAAAAAATGACAATTACATTTTGAAACATAGTTTATCTTCAATTTCGACTCTTTAAAATTCAAAATTCAACCGAAAAAAAGGAGACAAAAACTAGCTAATTCAAATCTTTTTGAAAAAATTAAAAAAATAATTTATGGAACATCATTAGTAATTTTTCCTGATTAAGATTAATTTTAGAATTTTGATGACATGTTTTATATAGGTTAAAATCCGATCTACACTTTGTTAGAATATATAACAAATTGGACCGAGCTATATTTCTAACAAAGACAAATCATTATTTCTTCTAGATTTTCCAGAACAAAAATTTTAAAAGAAATTCAAAAGACTTTGAAATAAGATTTAAATTTGATTCTACAGATTTTCTAGATTTGCCAGAATAATTTTTTTCAATTTTAATCATAATAAGTTTGAAGAAATATTTCACAGATATTCTTCGTCGAAAAAACAGAAGCTAAAATGAAGAATTAAATTAAAATGTATTTATTATTCTTTACAATTAAAAAAAAAAATTACTTGAACATTGATTTAAATTGTCAGGAAAGAAGAGGAAGGAATTTAAAAGGTAAAAAGGTATATGTGTTTAAAAATCCTAAAATCATTTTTAAGGTTGTATTTTTTCTCTAAAATTGTCTTTCTGAAAGTTATAAGGAGCAAAGTAAAAAAATTAATGAATTTATTTAAACAAGTGAAGACCAAGTCTTTAAAATATTTTCTTGGATTTTCAAATTCTATTTGAGTTTTGTCTCTCTTAGAATTAAAAATGTCAGGCAAAGCGAGACCAGCTTGCTAGTAAATAAATACAATTTAAAAAATAGAGGCAGCTCACTGGTAAGTGCTGCTATTTGAGCTATTTTTAGAACAGGCCAGCGGGCGACTCATCTGGTCCTTACGGGCTACCTGGTGCCCGCGGGCACCGCATTGGTGACCCCTGCACTAGGGCGTCACTAAAGAGCTGCATGCGGATAGTACAGCATGATCACTAATAGCAATCTGATGTGTGGTAACTTCAACAGTAACTTTCCAGTAGTACGTGTGCAACCTAAGGTGGTTGACTTTTAATAACATAATCCTACATGATGGCAAGCTATGTTTTAGCAGGCAGTTTATGTCGGGGTGGGGGTGGGGTTACGAAACAAATTGTGTGGATTTATTGCAGCTCGCCGGCCACAGCTGGCAAAACACAAAGAGTCAACATAAGCAGAGCTGGAAGGAAGCAGGGAGCAGATGATACACCATGGAGGTTATACTGTAACTCTAATAACACGTGTTATCAGGCAATATGTGAGTGTTACTCTGATGCGCCCATGTTGAAGAAAGGTTACGATGTGATAAAAAAAAACTACTAGTTGACAGGAATGGAGTTGAAGGCCAGTTGTGAGGCGCCCCTCGCTGGCAGCCTCCCCCCCCCTTCCTGGTTGGCGGAGGCGCACAAGGGCGTTTCAACACCTGGCCCGTAGCTCGCTCGCCCATTTGAGAAGACTCCACCGCGCCATCCACCTTTTTTTTTTTTTTTTTCTCCACGCTACGCTCGTTCCCCTTTCTCGCCTCCCCTCATGGTGATCTTCTTTCCTGGTAAGAAACACTTGAAAGCCTTGGTTTATGGGGGACTTTGTAGCGCGAGGGGCCCACTGTGTCAAGCATTTGTCGCCAGAGGCTCCCGCACGTTCCCGCTCTGCAGATAAAAAGCAGATTTCCACCTCATGTAACGTTTCATGTGTTCTTTTATTGTTTCGCATGTCTGTGGAAGAGTTTTATGGTGGCACGGGTTAAAGTGTAATGACCACAGTTACATATTGAAGGCAGCTTGTCACCTACTTGCAGATTGTGGCCAACATAACCACCAGTGACCTCCTTGCTGCAGAGGCCCCGGACGCAGACCCGAAAAGGTAAGATAAATAGGTCTTATCGGTTTATGATTCTGCACAGTAGCGCTGCAGCGATACTTTGAGGCATTTTTTGTGTCAATATCGCAGGTTGATGTTGAACTGTGTTTTTGTTTTCTTGATGAGTTGGCATGTACTGGGACAGAACAACCTGGTGCAAAGCCAGCTGATAAGAGTTTTCCAGAAAGTCCTTATTTACTTATAAATGCTTGTGTGCCAAGTCTTTCATTTTTTTGGACAATTCACTAAAAAATACAGTATTTGCACTAATTGCACTTCCTGGTGATATTTATACAAAATACATGATGTTTTTGGATGCGTTTGGTTCCCTGGCCGGACCAAAAATAAAACAAAAAATGGTGTGGTTCACTTTTTGTCATGAGACCAAAGGCTGAAGCCTAAAGTAAGGACTCGGTTGGACAACTTTTGTAACTTATAACATGACACAGCTCAACTAATCCAAGCCAAATTGCAGTCTGCTGGGGTTGAATGCGTACTGGAGGTTGTTTTTATTTCCTGCTAGTTTTACCAGCTTAGATCTCAGCAAAACTCTGTAAAATTACTTTTAAAGTGCAAAATTTAGTGTCATTTTACGTGACATAAGCAAATATTTCAAACCAAAATGCAGTTTGATGGGTTAAATGCATACTGTGGATCATTTTTACAAAACCCCAAAACCAGTTGTCAAATTGTGTAAATGGTAAATAAAAACAGAATACAATGATTTGCGAATCTTTTTCAACTTATATTCAATTGAATTGACTGCAAAGACAAGATATTTAACGTTGGAACTGGTAAACTTAATTTTTTTGCAAATGTTAGCTCATTTGGAATTTGATGCCTGCAACATGTTTCAAAAAAGCTGGCACAAGTGGCAAAAAAGACTGAGAAAGTTGAGGAACGCTCATCAAACACTTATTTGGAACATCCCACAGGTGAACAGGCTAAGTGGGAACAGGTGGGTGCCATGATTGGGAATAAAAGCAGCTTCCATGAAATGCTCAGTCATTCACAAACAAGGATGGGGCGAGGGTCACCATTTTGTGAACAAATGCGTGAGCAAATTGTCCAACAGTTTAAGAACAACATTTCTCAACCAGCTATTGCAAGGAATTTAGGGATTTCCCCATCTACGGTCCGTAATATCATCAAAAGGGTCAGAGAATCTGGAGAAATCACTGCACGTAAGCAGCAAGGCTGAAAAAAACAACATTTGCCCGTGACCTTGGATCCCTCAGGCAGTACTGCATCAAAAAGCGACATTAGTGTGTAAAGGATATCACCACATGGGATCAGGAACACTTAAGAAAACCACTGTCAGTAACTACAGTTTGTTGCTACATCTTTAAGTGCAAGTTAAAACTTTACTATGGGGTGGTAAAGCTCGGTTGGTAGAGTGGCCGTGCCGGAAACTTGAAGGTTCCAGGTTCGATCCCAGCTTCCGCCGTTGTGTCCTTGGGCAAGACACTTTACCCACCTGCTCCCAGTGCCACCCACACTGGTTTAAATGTAACTTGGATATTGGGTTTCACTATGTAAAGCGCTTTAGGCACTAGAGAAAAGCGCTATATAAATATAATTCACTTCACTTCACTTCACTATGCAAAGCGAAAGTCATTTGTCAACAACACCCAGAAACGCCGCCGGCTTCGCTGGTTCCGAGCTCATCTAAGATGGACTGATGCAAAGTGTAAAAGTGTTCTGTGGTCTGACGAGTCCACATTTCAAATTGTTTTTGGAAACTGTGGACGTCGTGTCCTCCGGAACAAAGAGGAAAAGAACCATCCGGATTGTTCTAGGCACAAAGTTCAAAAGCCAGCAACAGTGATGGTATGGGGGTGTATTAGTGTCCAAGGCATTGGTTATTTATACATCTGTGAAGGCACCATTAATGCTGAAAGGTACATAAAGTTTTTGGAGCAACATATTTTGCCATCCAAGCAATGTTATTATGGACGCCCCTGCTTATTTCAGCAAGACAATGCCAAGCCACATGTTACAACAGTGTGGTTTCATAGTAAAAGAGTGTGGGTACTAGACTGGCCTGCCTGTAGTCCAGACCTGTCTCCCATTGAAAATGTGTGGCGCATTATGAAGCCTAAAATACCACAACGGACTGTTGAACAACTTAAGCTGTACATCAAGCAAGAATGGGAAATAATTCCACCTGAGAAGCTTCAAAAATTGATCTCCTCAGTTCCCAAACCTTTACTGAGTGTTGTTAAAAGGAAAGGCCATGTAACACAGTGGTAAAAATGCCCCTGTGACAACTTTTTTGCAATGTGTTGCTATCATTAAATTCTAAGTTCATGATTATTTGCAAAAAAAAATTAAGTTTCTCAGTTGGAACATTAAATATCTTGTCTTTGCAGTCTATTCAATTGAATATAAGTTGAAAAGGATTTGCAAATCATTGTATTCTGTTTTTATTTACCATTTACACAACGTGCCAACTTCACCGGTTTTGGGTTTTGTATATTAAACAGCAAAATCATAAAACGGGCCAACTTTTGAATATTGTGGGGCACTGCACCCTCTGCCCCTCACACAGAACGACTCTCCAAAATAGCGAACAAGAGGTCTTCAGCAACTTGTAAATGATTCTCAACGACGACGTAAAGTCCAGCCAATTAGTTCTATTGCACGTCTTTCTCTCCACAGACCGCCACTTTGCTGCCCAGCCCTCCCGATGGCGAAGAAGATAATCGCCGTGGCGCTAACGCTGCTGCTGGTGGCAGCGGTGGCCACGTTTGTTGGCGTCTTCTTCGGCGTGGGGTCAAAGACGAGCCCGAGCGAGCACGTGTACCTGAGGGCAGCTGTGGCGGCGGATGCCGGACCGTGCTCTGTGATCGGCAGGCGAGAGAGCACACACACACACACACACACACACACACACACACACACACACACACACACTTACTGGTTATCATTTGGAATGGGGACCAAGTTTTTGATCATGACTTGTGGGGACCATCCTTTCTACAGGTTGTGGAGGCATAAAAAAAATGAGGTCAATTAGCACTGCCCAGTTATCTCATACACGTCTTTAAATCTCTGGATTGATGAAGTAATGTGCTGATCATTCTTACTGGGGACCCTGGGGAAAAAGACTTAATATGGTTCATGGGGACCAAATTTAAATAATTTTGCATAATTCACACAAATTTGTACGTGACTAATGAGGACCATTTAAAAAAAAAAAAAAAAAATTAAAAAAAAAGAAGTTGAGGGAGCCACGTAAATAAGACCGCCCACAAAACGGCGCATCCTGAAGAGACTGTCAGAAAGCGACTTGAAGATGATCTGTAAAACGTCATCTATGCAACATTTTGACCAAAGAACCACCATTACATGTTATGTAGACCAGTGGTCCCCAACCTTTTTGTACTTGCGGACTGGTCAATGCTTGAAAATTTGTCCCACGGACCTGGGGGGGGGAGGGGTAGTAAAAAAAAATAAAAAAAATTTTTTTTTTATTTTTTTATTTTTTGTTGTCATAAAGAAATACAATCATGTGTGCTTACGGACTGTATCCCTGCAGACTGTATTGATTTATATTGATATATAATGTATATATTGTGTTTTTTATGTTGATTTAATTAAAAAAAAACAAAAAAACAAAAACATATATTTTTATTTTTTTATTTTATTTTTTTTTTATTCCTTGTGCGGCCGCGGACCACGGACCGGTGGTTGGGGACCACTGATGTAGACCACAAGGAAGTGTTTACATGTAGAGAAAAAAAATCATAATATGACTCCTTTAATCCTTTAATAATCTGATGCGCCTTTTGTATGAAAATCGACCTGAATAGACGCGCTCATCGGCAGTGCGCCTTTTAATCCGGTGCGCCCTATGGTCCGGAAAATACGGTAATTGAGCCCTTAGTCTTTCCCCCTCTCGTGCTGAAATTGTCTTATTTGGCGCGTATCTTTCGGGGCCCGTTTGTGGTGGTGGATTTCCGTTCCATTTTCAAAGGCCGGGTCGATCGTCTTTGGCTTATGGGGCTGCTTTGTGTGCATTTTGTCGTTTATTCTCCATGACGACGGTGAG
Organism: Entelurus aequoreus; assembly: GCF_033978785.1. NCBI lineage: Eukaryota > Metazoa > Chordata > Actinopteri > Syngnathiformes > Syngnathidae > Entelurus > Entelurus aequoreus. Next base: position 12,273,904 of record NC_084751.1, on the reverse strand, counting down.
TCCGTAACGCCCTAAATGGCTGACTAAATGCTTATTTGAGTGCGTTTGATATAAAATGAACTGAATGAATTGGTACACTGACTCATTTTAATTAAATTAAATTAATTAAAGTACCAATGATTGTCACACACACACTAGGTGTGGTGAAATTTGTCCTCTGCATTTGACCCATCCCCTTGATCACCCCCTGGGAGGTGAGGGGAGCAGTGGGCAGCAGCGTAGCCGCGCCCGGGAATCATTTTTGGTGATTTAACCCCCAAATCCAACCCTTGATGCTGAGTGCCAAGCAGGGAGGTAATGGGTCCCATTTTTATAGTCTTTGGTATGACCCGGCCGGGGTTTGAACTCACAACCTACCGATCTCAGGGCGGACACTCTAACCACTAGGCCACTGAGTAGGTATTTGGCCATTTCATTGGTCTGGTGCGACGGGGATGAATTTATTGGCGGTATGTGAACCCCGAAAAATCCCTAAATTAGCCGCAGCACTGCATACATAAAGTGCGGTGTTCAAAACATGAAAAAAGTAGGGGATTATAGACTGGAAATTGTTGCGTCGACCAGCTCTTCCTCCTAGGGAATCTAAGTTACTGGTCAATACCCAAATTCTTTCGATGACATATATGCTGAGTAAGAAGGACCATCAAGACAGAATTGGAATATTTTCAAGTTTTACTAAAGCTTTAGGAGGTCAACTTAACCAATACGTTCATATCGGCTACTCAAGTTGATCTGACATTCAAACGGAAAAGCCCACTCCTTGCACACAAAGAAAGCCCCCATCCGTTCCGTTTTCAAAGGCCGGGTCGATCGTCTTTGGCTTATGGGGCTGCTTTGTGTGCATTTTGTCGTTTCTTCTCCATGACGACGGTGAGTCCGTAACGCCCTAAATGGCTGACTGAATGCTTATTTGAGTGTGTTTGATATAAAATGAACTGAATGAATTGGTACACTGACTCATTTGGCAATTTCATTGGTCTGGTGCGACGGGGATGAATTTATTGGCGGTATGTGAACCCCGAAAAATCCCTAAATTAGCCGCAGCACTGCATACATAAAGTGCGGTGTTCAAAACATGAAAAAAGTAGGGGATTATAGACTGGAAATTGTTGCGTCGACCAGCTCTTCCTCCCAGGGAATCCAAATTACTGGTCAATCCCAAATTCTTTCGATGACATATATGCTGAGTAAGAAGGACCATCAAGACAGAATTGGAATATTTTCAAGTTTTACTAAAGCTTTAGGAGGTCAACTTAACCAATACATGCATATCGGCTACTCTAGTTGATCTGACATTCAAATGGAAAAGCCCACTCCTTGCACACAAAGAAAGCCCCCATCTCCCCCCTCGCAACACTGATAAGGAAAAAGAGTGGGAGTTGTAGTTCACATTCCAAGGGTGAAGACACTAACCAGGCATCTGAAATGTCGAAAGAAACTGCTAGAATATACAATGGAAAAGTACTAGCTACTCTAAACATGGCTATGTAAAAAGAAAGAACTCTTAAACATATATGCATCCTCCACACAAATACAGGTACGTTCTTGGAGATTTTGAGGCTGTCGCTTTGCAACTCAAAGTTTCAGGCCTTTGGTGTTCTTGTCCGGGATTACGCGGTACATGACTCCGTTCATCAGCCCTTCAGAAAGGGGCGAAGGGATTTGTACAGGGTGGATTATTTTACTGCTTTTATTTGTTTGTACCAGGTGGATTATTTTACTGCTTTTATTTGTTTGTACCAGGTGGATTATTTTACTGCTTTTATTGGTTTGTACAAAGTGGATTATTTTACTGCTTTTATTTGTTTGTACAAAGTGGATTATGTTACTGCTTTTATTTGTACTAGGTGGATTATGTTAGTGATTTATGTTTGTTTGTACTAGGTGGATTATTTTACTGCTTTTATTTGTTTGTACAAGGTGGATTATTTTACTCCTTTTATTGGTTTGTACTTGGTGGATTATTTTACTTTGATTATTGATTTGTACTCGGTGGATTATTTTACTTTGATTATTGGTTTGTACAAAGGGATTATTTTACTGCTTTTTTTGGTTTCTACTTGGTGGATTATTTTACTGCTTTTATTTGTTTGTATGAGGTGAATTATTTTAGTGAGTTTATGTGTTTGTACTATGTGGATTATTTTACTGTGTTTATTGGTTTGTACTTGGTGGATTATTTTACTCTGCAAACTCCAACCTACTCAGTGGCCTAGTGGTTAGAGTGTCCGCCCTGAGATCGGTAGGTTGTGAGTCATACCAAAGACTATAAAAATGGGACCCATTACCTACCTGCCTGGCACTCAGTATCAAAGGTTGGAATTTAGGGTTAAATCACCAAAAATGATTCCCGGGCGCGGCCACCGCTGCTGCCCACTGCTCCCCTCACCTCCCAGGGGGTGAACAAGGGAATGGGTCAAATGCAGAGGACAAATTTCACCACACCTAGTGTGTGTGTGACAATCATTGGTACTTTAACTTGAACTTTAACTTAATAATGACCTTTATAAAGGCATCATTCTGATGGTTGTAGCGGAAGATCTAAATCCACTCATCAACACTTCCCCTCTCCGTTCCACACCTTGTGTGGAAACATACCGTCCAATGCTGAACAATGGACTCGGGGAACATGCAAATGACTCGCATGCAAAGCTGTGAAATAGGCAGCGATGCATGAACAGAGCAGTCATCCTCTCACCACACATATTTCCATGAATTCTTCCAGAGCTGCTCATTCAGTCTGATAGCTTAGAGAACATTTGTTTTGACAGTGACACGCTGAAGAAAGGGGGCTCCGCAGTGGATGCCGCCATAGCCACCCTGCTGTGTGTGGGGCTGATGAACGCCCACAGTATGGGCATTGGGGGAGGGCTGTTCATCACCATCTACAACGCCTCAACAGGTATGAGGGCAATGAACTTAAAAAAAAACAAAAAAAACTGACGGCCACCATTATGAACACAGGGAGAGTGGAGACCATCGACGCCAGGGAGACGGCGCCTCGAAACGCTACGGAGAATATGTTTGGCAACAGCACTGACTTGTCTCAGAGAGGTACTGTGGAAGAACTACTATGTCTGGACTAGGGTTGTCCCCATACCAATATTTTGGTACCTGGTACCAAAATGTATTTCGATACTTTTTAAATAAAGGAGGCCACAAAAAATGGCACTATTGGCTTTAATTTAACAAACAAAATATTATGGTACATTAAACATGTGTTTATTATTGCAATTTTGTCCTTAAATAAAATAGTGAACATTAGTGAACGCTTTCTATCAGGCATGCTTGCCTTGTTTTATTTCCAAAATAAGAGTTTAATCTGGTTAAAAAAATGTGGCCGTTATGAACCATTAAAGTATGAATGCTTGCTTTACACAGGGATTATATTAGGCAATACAATTTTACTGCTTTTATTGGGTTGTACAAGGTGGATTATTTTACTGCTTTTATTGGTTTGTACAAGGTGGATTATTTTACTGCTTTTATTGGTTTGTACAAGGTGGATTATTTTGCTGATTTTATTGGTTTGTACAAGGTGGATTATTTTACTGCTTTTATTTGTTTGTACAAGGTGGATTATTTTACTGCTTATATTGGTTTGTACAAGGTGGATTATTTTACTGCTTTTATTGGATTGTATAAAGTGGATTATTTTACTGCTATTATTTGTTTGTACAAGGTGGATTATTTTACTGTTTATTTGTTTGTACAAGGTGTATTATTTTACTTTGATTATTGGTTTGTACTAAGGGATTATTTTACTGCTTTTATTTGTTTGTACTAGATGGATTATTTTAGTGATTTTATTTGTATGTACTAGATGGATTATTTTAGTGATTTTATTTGTTTGTAGTATGTGGATTATTTTACTGTGTTTATTGGATTGTATTTGGTGGATTATTATACTCCTTTTATTGGTTTCTACGAGGTCTTTTATTTTACTGCTTTTATTTCTCTGTACTAGGTGGATTGTTTTACTGTTTTTATTGGTTTGTACAAAGTGGATTATTTTACTGCTTTTATTTGTTTGTACAAGGTGGATTATTTTACTGCTTTTATTGGTTTGTACAAAGTGGATTATTTTACTGCTTTTTTGGATTGTACAAGGTGGATTATTTTACTGCTATTATTTGTTTGTACAAGGTGGATTATTTTACTGTTTATTTGTTTGTACAAGGTGTATTATTTTACTGCTTTTATTGGATTGTACAAGGTGGATTATTTTACTGCTTTTATTTGTTTGTACAAAGTGGATTATTTTACTGCATTTATTGGATTGTACAAAGTGGATTATTTTACTGCTTTTATTTGTTTGTACAAGGTGGATTATTTTATTGCATTTATTGGATTGTACAAAGTGAATTATTTTACCGCTTTTATTTGTTTGTACAAGGTCGATTATTTTACTGCTTTTATTTGTTTATACAAGGTGGATTATTTTACTGCTTTTATTTGTACTAGGGGGATTATTTTACTGCTTTTATTTGTACTAGGTGGATTATGTTAGTGATTTCTGTTTGTTTGTACTAGGTGTATTATTTTACTGTTTGTATTTGTTTGTACCAGATGGATTATTTTACTCCTTTTATTGGTTTGTACTTGGTGGATTATTTTACTTCGATTATTGGTTTGTACTAAGGGATTATTTTACTGCTTTTATTTGTTTGTACTAGATGGATTATTTTAGTGATTTTATTTGTTTGTACTAGATGGATTATTTTAGTGATTTTATTTGTTTGTAGTATGTGGATTATTTTACTGTGTTTATTGGATTGTATTTGGTGGATTATTTTACTCCTTTTATTGGTTTCTACTAGGTCTTTTGTTTTACTGCTGTTATTTCTCTGTACTAGGTGGATTGTTTTACTGCTTTTATTGGTTTGTACAAAGTGGATTATTTTACTGCTTTTATTTGTACTAGGTGGATTATGTTAGTGATTTCTGTTTGTTTGTACTAGGTGTATTATTTTACTGTTTGTATTTGTTTGTACCAGATGGATTATTTTACTCCTTTTATTGGTTTGTACTTGGTGGATTATTTTACTTCGATTATTGGTTTGTACTAAGGGATTATTTTACTGCTTTTATTTGTTTGTACTAGATGGATTATTTTAGTGATTTTATTTGTTTGTACTAGATGGATTATTTTAGTGATTTTATTTGTTTGTAGTATGTGGATTATTTTACTGTGTTTATTGGATTGTATTTGGTGGATTATTTTACTCCTTTTATTGGTTTCTACTAGGTCTATTATTTTACTGCTTTTATTTCTCTGTACTAGGTGGATTGTTTTACTGCTTTTATTGGTTTGTACTAGGTGGATTATTTTACCGCGGTTATTGGTTTGTAGTAGGTGGATTATTTTATTCCTTTCATTTGTTTGTACTAGGTGTATTATTTTACTGCGATTATTGGTATATACTAGGTGGATTATTTTACTGCTTTTATTTGTTTGTACTAGGTGGATTATTTTACTCTTTTATTTGTTTGTACTAGGTGGATTATTTTACTGCTTTTATTGGTCTGTACTAGGTTGATTATTTAATTGCTTGTATTGTTTGTACTAACTAGGTGGATTATTTTACTGCTTTTATTGGTTTGTACTAGGTGGATTGTCCGTGGCAGTTCCGGGGGAGATCCGGGGTTACAAGCTGGCACACGAACGACACGGCCGACTCCCTTGGAAGGATTTGTTCCAGCCCAGCATTGATCTGGCAGAAAAGGGCTTTCCTATTGGAAGGGCGCTTGCCTCTGCTCTGTTGAAACACAACAACACTGTCATCAAAGACTCAGCCTTGTGGTAAGGGACCAGCTTTCTCATTTTCAAGCCTTGTTTATTGCCCATTTTGAAAATTGCCTGTCTTGCAGTGAGGTCTTCTGCATGAATGGCAGCGACGTCCTGAAAGAAAACGACACCATTAGGTTCCCGAAACTTGCAAACACCTACAGGAAGATAGCGGATAAAGGGCCTGATGAGTTCTACCTCGGAGAAATAGCCAAGAACCTGGTGGTGGATATTCAGGCTGCAGGTTGTACTTTGTACATTTCATCCTTTTATGAAAATGCAAACAAAGTGAAAAATAATACACGTTTTTCATGTTAATAAATTAGACCAGGATAAATAGTTGCATAAATATACATTTTTTACAAAATATATATATATATTTTTAAAATTATTATCTTTTTTTTAAATTGTGTGAATGCTCCAAAGCATTCACACATATGGTTTGCTACACCAAAATGTATCTATTTATTCTTCAACTTCTTCAACTTCAATTTATTGTGTGAATGCTCCAAAGCATTCACACATATGATTTGTTCTTCTTCTCCTCCAGATTCTGACGCGCTCCACCTTCCACATTTTTTGTCCGATTCAAAGCGTTCCAACTTCAAACTGTTCAGCCGATTCGGGAATCGCGGGCTTACCCTTGACAAATTCCAAAAAATCCCAGATTTCCCAGAATTCCAGGTTTTCCGGGACATTTTTCCCATTCAAAATGAATTGGCCATTTTTAAAACTTCCACCATATCCACATTTTCCCACCGATTCAAACCGATCCACCTTCAACATATTCCACTCATCCTGGACAAGTTTCCAAGTTCAAAACAATTCCAGGAATTCCCAGAATTCCCTTTTTTTCAAACCCGTTTTTGACCCTTTTTTTGGTGACTACTCCTTCCACATTTTTGAACCCACTTTAACCGTTCCACTGTCAAATCATTCCTCTTAATCAAGACAAAAAAACGAAGTTGTTTTTTTAACTGGAAAAATTCCCGGTTTTCCCGAAATTCCTGGAATTCCTTCATACCATTTCTAAATTAAAAATGTTACTACTTCAACACTTCTCGGCCGATTTGAAAAATTCCAACACCCACCATTTCAACTCATTCAGAACACTCAAGTCTTTTAACATTTTCCAAAAAATTCCTGCTTTTCCCGAAATGTCCATGAAATTCCCATTGAAATGAACGGGACATTTTTCAAAGTTCCACAATTCCCGCACTTTTCATCCGATTCAAACTGTTCCAAAATATTCCGCCTGTTCTAAATTGTGTGCTCTTCTTTAACAATTTTTACAAATTCCCAGATTTCCAAGAATTCCCAGTTTTTAGGGACATTTTCTTAATTCAAAATGAATTGTCCGTTATTTAAACTTCCACAATTCGCACATTTTTCAACTGATTCAAACCACTCCAACATCAACACATTCCACTCATCCAACTAACACTTTCCCAAGTTCCAAACCAAATTCCGTTTTTCCTGGAAATTCAAACTCTTCAACATTCAAACCATTCTTACATTCATACTACATACTGTCAGCATTTCAGTTCAACTTCAGCATTGAAGCATTCACACGCAATTCCTTCAGGAAGTGCTCCTTCCAGTTCTTCTTCTTCTTCTCCAGATTTTGGTGCGCTCTACCTTCCACATTTTTTATCATATTCAAAGCGTTCCAACTTCAAACTGTTCAGCCGATTTGGGAATCGCGGGCTTTCCATTGACAAATTACAAAAATTCCCAGATTTCCCAGAATTCCAGGTTTTCTGGGACATGTTTCCCATTCAAAATGAATTGGCCATTTTTCAAACTTCCACCATTTCCACATTTTTCAAGCGATTCAAACCATTCCACCTTCAACATACTCCACTCATCCTGGACATTCAATCCATTATTTTTTCAAGTTACAAAAAAATTCCAGGAATTCCCGGAATTATTTTTTTTCAAACCCATTTTTGACCCTTTTTTTGGCGACTACTCCTTCCACATTTTTGAACCCACCATTTCAACTATCAAATCATTGCTCTTAATCAGGACAAAAAAACAAAGTTGTTTTATTAACTGGAAAAATTCCCGGTTTTCCCGAAATTCCTGGAATTCCTTCATACCATTTCTCAATTAAAAATGTTACTTCTTCAACACTTCTCGGCCGATTTGAAAAATTTCAACACCCACCATTTCAACTCATTCAGAACACTCAAGTCTTTTAACATTTTCCCAAAAAATTCTGCTTTTCCCGAAATTTCCATGAAATTCCCATTGAAATTAATGGGACATTTTTCTAAGTTCCACAATTCCCACACTTTTCATCCGATTTAAACTGTTCCAAAATATTCAGCCTGTTCTAAATTGTGTGCTCTTCTTCAACAATTTTTACAAATTCCCGGATTTCCAAGAATTCCCAGTTTTTAGGGACATTTTCTTAATTCAAAATGAATTGTCCGTTATTTAAACTTCCACAATTCGCACATTTTTCAACTGATTCAAACCACTCCAACATCAACACATTCCACTCATCCAACTAACACTTTCCCAAGTTCCAAACCAAATTCCGTTTTTCCTGGAAATTCAAACTCTTCAACATTCAAACCATTCTTACATTCATACTACATACTGTCAGCATTTCAGTTCAACTTCAGCATTGAAGCATTCACTTGCAATTCCTTCAGGAAGTGCCCCTTCCAGTTCTTCTTCATCTTCTCCAGATTTTGGCACGCTCTACCTTCCACATTTTTTATCATATTCAAAGCGTTCCAACTTCAAACTGTTCAGCCGATTCGGGAATCGCGGGCTTTCCCTTGACAAATTACAAAAATTCCCAGATTTCCCAGAATTCCAGGTTTTCTGGGACATGTTTCCCATTCAAAATGAATTGGCCATTTTACAAACTTCCACCATTTCCACATTTTTCAAGCGATTCAAACCATTTCCACCTTCAACATATTTACTCATCCTGGAAATTCAATATATTATTTTTCCAAGTTCCAAAAAATTATAGGAATTCCCTGAATTCCCTTTTTTTCATACCCTTTTTTTACCCTTTTTTCAGGCGACGACTCCTTCCACATTTTTCAGCCCACTTCAACCGTTCCACCGTCAAAACATTCCTCTTAATCAGGATAAAAAACAAAGTTGTTTTTTGAACTGTAAAAATTCCCGGTTTACCCGAAATTCCTGGATACCATTTCTCAATTTAAAAATGTTACTACTTCAACACTTCTCGACCGATTTGAAAAATTCCAACACCCACCATTTCAACTCATTTAGAACGTTCAAGTATTTGAACATTTTCCCAATAATTCCCGCTTTTCCCGAAATTCCCAAATTTTCATGAAATTCTCATTGGAATGTATGGGACATTTTTCAAAGTTCCACAATTCCCACACTGTTCATCCGATTCAAAGCGTTCTAACTCTAAAATTCCCGGATTTCCAAGAATTCCCAGTTTTCAGGGACATTTTCCCCATTCAAAATGAATTGTCCATTTTTTAAACTTCCACAATTCGCACATTTTTCAACCGATTCAAACCCTTCCACCTTCAACACATTCCACTCATCCAACTAACACTTTCCCAAGTTGTGAATTATATTTATATAGCGCTTTTTCTCTAGTGACTCAAAGCGCTTTACATAGTGACACCAAATATCTAAGTGACATTTAAACCAGTGTGGGTGGCACTGGGAGCAGGTGGGTAAAGTGTCTTGCCCAACAACCATCATCATCTGCGGTCACTCGAAGCGAGTATGACGATCCTCCTGGTAGGGGGGTATCCCTTTATGGAGGATGCCTGTGCGTGACTTTGTTTAACGTTGGGAGACTGGTGCACAGACAGTCACCACACGATCCTTGACAGATCCGGGCCAGGATCCAGTGGCATGGAGTCCAAGACGACTGGGGACCCTTTTCTGCTGCAGCCTTCATCCGCCATCCCAGCCGTTGTGTCGCTCCATAGGGTTAGCAATTATCCTCCGCCTGTTCCACCGTTGGGTTGTTATTTCCCCATAACTGGGCCAACATGGATGTGGGGGTGCCTTCTTCCGCCATCGCAGCCATTGTGGTAGTTCTTACATCTACCGTCTTCCGCCTGCTCCGCCGTTGAGGTCTTCACCGTATCCCTGGCTAGGGGGCAGTCAGGTACTAGGCCTTTGCCAAGGGCCACCGGTGTAACAGTAGCAAAGGAGTTAACCTCCTAGTGCCCCAAGACCCCATAGAGGAGCCTCCACTGCCGGATGCATTTTAACGTCATGCCCAGGACTTCTGCCCAAGAACACAACGGCAGTGACTAGGATGGCGGAAGCGGGGATCGAACCTGGAACCCACAAGTTGCTGGCACGGCCACTCTACCAACCGAGCTATACCCCCCCCCCCCAAACCAAATTCCGTTTTTCCTGGAAATTCAAACTCTTTAACATTCAAACCAGAGATGTCCGATAATATCGGACTGCCCATATTATCGGCCGATAAATGCTTTAACAATGTAATATCGGAAATTATCGGTTTCAAAATTACCGGTATCAGTTTCAAAAAGTAAAATTTATGACTTTTTAAAACGCCGCTGTGTACACGGACGTAGGGAGAAGTACAGAGCGCCAATAAACCTTAAAGGCACTGCCTTTGCGTGCCGGCCCAGTCACATAATATCTACGTCTTTTCACACACACAAGTGAATGCAACGCATACTTGGTCAACAGCCATACAGGTCACACTGAGGGCGGCCGTATAAACAACTTCAACACTGTTACAAATATGCGCCACACTGTGAACCCACACTAAACAAGAATGACAAACACATTTCGGGAGAACATCCGCACCGTGACACAACATAAACACAACAGAACAAATACCCAGAACCCCTTGCAGCACTAACTCCTCCGGGACGCTACATTATACACCCCCGCTATTTCTTTTCCTATCAGTTTTCTAAATTGTTTCTAAAAGTTTCTAAATTGCACTGAATTTCACTTCCCTACTCTCTGCTGTACATTTGTTTAAAATAGCATATTCAGTCTTCATTACTTAAGTCAAAACTGCCTCTTTTTTTTTTTTCCCTTCCCTTTAACGTCGCTCTCTCTCCCTCCGCGACGTCTAATTTTACCAGCGTGACAGATTTGTATTTCCAATGGCAGTCCAAGTGCATTGACAGCGTTTGTCTCTCTCCCTTGCATAGGCGGCATCATCACAATGGAGGATCTGAGGGATTATGTGCCCGTCTTGGATGAGAAGCCTTTGAGCGTGAACGTGGGGGAGTACATCATGGCTGTTCCCAATGCCCCCGCTAGCGGCCCCGTGCTCTCCTTGATATTAAACATCTTGAATGGTAAAAGCCTTGATGCACTGTCCAAAAAACACCTTGAGTGGGAGAGGTTGTGCTTTCATGTTGAGCCGCTGCCTTCGCTTTGCCAGTCACCCGCTCAAAGTAAAAGACTCCGCAGAGTCGCGGTGCAAAATCCACTCCTAAAATAACAAGCTTTGTTGCACTGAAGTTACCTAAGAGCAGTTTGAACTAGATCTGTGCCACTCTGTCAATAATATAATAAATACCTTTTTGGATTAGCCTTTAACACAAGTGTAATATTCCTGCCTTTACAGATGCAATAACTCTCCATTTATTTTACAAAATGTGTCATTTAATGGCTTATAGGAGTGATCCGATATCATATTGATATCGAATATTGGCAACAACAACAAAAAAACATGTAAAATCTCCAATATTAGATCTGATAAAAGCAATCCTTTATTTGTGCTACTTAACGGCTAGTTATCCACAAATAGTCACAGAGTGTTGGTCTCTTCATGTATTTTAGTGAAGTCATGTACAAAAGGTAAACATGATAGGCTACAGCAGGGGTGTCAAACTCAAATACAGAGTGGGCCAAAATGTAAAACTGAACAAAGCCGCGGGCCAAGGTTGAACAAATGAACCTTTTAATAGGGACCCAAGCAAGTTTTGCATTGAATATTGAACAAGCAAGGCTTGTATAACTTTATAGTGACATGCAAAATCGAGTTTCAAATAATAATAATAATAATTAAAAAATATCAATGGCATATCAAATACCATTTAAATAAAAATGTAATGCCTCTTTTCTATTTGCAGCCTTCTGAGGTAAATATCAACATTAACTTTTTCCACAGGCTAATAAATTAGAAAATAAAATAACAATGAATAAACCAACCATTCAGGACTTAAAACTGCTCAGTTTGCAACTCACTGATCTAATCTGATGTGCCCAAGCCAGATACCTGACATCTTTTCTTGGATGCTAGTTCATTAATGTCGGGGCTCAGGCTTTGAGCTGAGGCAACCTTCATTATCGAACAAAGGTGTTCATCAGTCATTATATCTCGTAGACCACCCGGACCACAGTCTTGGGGGTGTGCTTTAAAGGCACTGCGTTTATTGTCCTCCACGAGCTGTCGTCACGTCTGCTTTTCATCCATTTCAACAACGTGCCATTTTGGGAGAACATCCGCACAGTAACACAACATAAACACAACAGAACAAATACCCAGAATCCCATGCAGCACTAACTCTTCCAGGCTGCAATATACACCCCCGCTACCAACCCCCCCACCCCCACCCCTCCTCCGTGCATCGGTTGAGGCGGGCGGGGTTGCATATTTCTAACAGTGTTAAAGGTATTTATACGGGCACCGTCAGTGTAACCTGTATCAATGCATTCACGTGTGTGTGCGTGCTTAAGCCGCACATATTATGTGACTGGGCCAGCATTCGCTGGACTGGGTGAAAAGCGGACGTGATGATTTTTGCGAGGGGCACTGAAATTTGAGATTCTCCCAGGAGGGTTGGCAAGTATGAGAATTAGCAGTGAATGCGGTGCTACCGCGGCAATCGGCGGGCCAGCTCTAGTGTCAATTTGATATCGCCTCAAGGGCCAAGTGAAATTACACGGCGGGCCGAATTTGGCCCCCGGGCCAGAGTTTGACACCCATGGGCTACAGGGCTGCCAGGAGATAGCGGCTACACAACAGCCAAGTACACAAGCTAGTTGTTCACAAATAGTCACAGAGTGTTGGTCTGTTCATGTACTTTAGTGAAGTCATTTACAAAAGGTAAACATGGTAGGCTACAGGCTACCAGGAGCTAGTGGCTACACAATAGTTAAGCATACAATAGCACACAAGTTAGTTATCCTCAAATAGTTAGAACATTGTTTTTTGTCCTACTAATTTTGGCGATTCTTGGACTCACCATAGTGTGGACTGTGACGAAACAGTTTGTTTACATGTAAACTCTTCCACTCCTTATTTGTCTCATTTTGTCCACCAAACATTTTATGCTGTGCGCGAATGCACAAAGGTGAGTTGTGTTGGTGTTATTGACTTGTTGGCGTGCTAATCAGGCTATTTAGGCTAGCAGTATGTACATATTGCATCATTATGCCTCATTTGTAGGCTCATTTAATATCCTTTACTTGTAACCTCTTTGTATATAATTTATATTCGCATGCCTCATGACACATTATCTGTATAATGGCGGCATTTCTCGTAGTTGTTTGTGTGCCATGTTGTTCCAGACCACATCTATACCTTTTGCCATTAAAAGCCAGTAATTTCCAGGAGTTATCTCACCTTCTAAGTAGCCTCTGATTTACTAATGGTTTCTAATGTTGTAAAAATGTGTAGAATAAATATTACATTTCAACATTTCTCTCAACAAAGATTTCCTTCAGCCTGCGACACATAGTCATTTTGATAGTAGGCTATTCTAGCTAATATAGACACTTACGTCATGTGCTGCCTTCATTATAACACTTATATACGACTTTTCATTTCTGGCGACTCCAGACGGATTAGTTTTTTGTATTTTTGGTCCAATGTGGCTCTTTCGACGTTTTGGCTTGCCGACCCCTGACTTAAGGCAAAGTACAACTAAAATATGAAACATATTGTGCAACGATCAAGGGTGATGGGTCAAATGCAGAGAAAAATTTCGCCACACCTAGTGTGTGTGTGACAATCATTGGTACTTTAACTTTAACAATACTGACAGTATAATCTTAATTTGACCACATTCCACATGGCATCAAAACAGTGACTATCTCAGCCTCAGCTCCTTTTCAGTACAGTGACAGTATCTGAGGACGAGATGAGTTGCAATGTAATTATTCATTTCTTTGAAGCTTCTTCTGCTCCCACACACTCACACACACACACACACACACACACACACACCAGCTCTAATCTGGCCAATTTAGCTCTAATTGGACACGGTCGGAGCTGCGGTGGCCTGACATGGCAGCTGCCCCCCCCCCCCAAAAAACTGCATTCCCGGCGATATGCTCCGGCTCCTCTTGGCTCGGCCTTGACAGTAGAAAGCCGTCAAAATGAAGCCCGGTCGACCTCAGTGGTGCTCCCAACCGAAATAAACCCACACACTGCCAAGCGTGGGTCAAATTGAGCTGGAGTTCACCCTCACCGGATTTTGATGACGCCACTGAAGCTTGGATCTGAACAGTTTCCCCTCTCCACAGGGTACAACTTGACGGCCGACAGCGTGGCCAGCAGCGATGCCAAGGTCCTGACGTACCACCGCGTCATCGAGGCCTTTCGCTTCGCCTACGCAAAAAGGAGCTTGCTGGGAGACCCTGCGTACCTCAACATCACCAATGTAAGCTTCCCGCCCTTTACTGCTTCACCTTACTATCAAGCTCCAGCAGAATGTACTAAAAAAGTATACAACAGTCAGAGTTGCAGAGACTCAATATGCTAAATAGTTCAGTGATTCTCAAACTTGGCTCTCCAAGTAGCACCGTACTGACCAACATTAAAATACAGTAGCGTAGTACACTGCATAAACTGAAATCTAAGTAAGATTAAATGTCTCAAATAAGCATACTTGCCAACCTTGAGACCTCCAATATCGGGAGGTAGGGGGTGGGGGGTGGGGGGCGTGGTTATTTACAGCTAGAATTCACCAACTCGAGTATTTCACATATATATATATATATATATATATATATATATATATATATATATATATATATATATATATATATATATATATATATATATATATATATATACACTACCGTTCAAAAGTTTGGGGTGACATTGAAATGTCCTTATTTTTGAAGGAAAAGCACTGTACTTTTCAATGAAGATAACTTTAAACTAGTCTTAACTTTAAAGAAATACACTCTATACATTGCTAATGTGGTAAATGACTATTCTAGCTGCAAATGTCTGGTTTTTGGTGCAATATCTACATAGGTGTATAGAGGCCCATTTCCAGCAACTATCACTCCAGTGTTCTAATGGTACAATGTGTTTGCTCATTGGCTCAGAAGGCTAATTGATGATTAGAAAACCCTTGTGCAATCATGTTCACACATCTGAAAACAGTTTAGCTCGTTACAGAAGCTACAAAACTGACCTTCCTTTGAGCAGATTGAGTTTCTGGAGCATCACATTTGTGGGGTCAATTAAACGCTCAAAATGGCCAGAAAAAGAGAACTTTCATCTGAAACTCGACAGTCTATTCTTGTTCTTAGAAATTAAGGCTATTCCACAAAATTGTTTGGGTGACCCCAAACTTTTGAACGGTAGTGTATATTGAGTAAAACATGCTTGAAACTAGAATATCAACTGTTGCAAAGCTGTGTCATCAACACTCACAAGTATAAAACTACTTTTTTAAAGTAATCATTTCTTATTTCAAGCATGAAAAAAAAAATCATGATTTTGACACAATTGTGTCTCATAATTAAAACAGATGAGAGCCAAATGGACTGTGCGGTTTTATTTTCAATGAAACAAGAGAAAATACGTACTCATATAGTAGTACAGTTGGCACAGTACAGTAAACTGACAGTTAATATTTTAACATTTAACATGTGACATTGCTAACAATTTTGAACAGAAATAGTTCATGCACATTCAGATAAATTCCTCAAAATTACAATAAAAATTTTTTGGCCGGGGGCCGGGCTGTAAATATGCGCACTAATTGACTGAAAGAGCACGCACTTGGCGCGATGATGTCATGTTATCGATGCATTTTTACATCATATGATTTGACTGAGTGGCTAGTAGACCCCGAGAGTAACAAGGTTGCCTTGTTGCTTTTCCATTAAGAACAATACATTTGTTTTTAGTGTAAGTTTGCTGGTTCTAAGAAATGTAATGCCGAGCGCATATCATTATGTCAAGATAATGGCACTAGCATTTACTTCATTTAAGAATATTTTTCAACATATTGATGAAAAAAGTCTCTCTTTTTTTTTTCTACCAACAAAAGTGCTCTTGTTATTAGTGAGAATATACTTATTTTAAGGTATTTTTGGGTTAATTGAGGTTAGCTAATTTTTCTTGTTTTGGAAAGTCTTGACAAGCCATATTTTCTTGTTCTATTGGCAGATAATTTTGCTTAGTTCAAATAAAATACCCCTAATTTTTGTATTTTTTTTTTCTTGTTTTTGAACACTGACTTTTTGCAGCGTAGGCCTAAGTATGCATTAAAACAAGGCAAAGTTTTTATTTAACACGTATATTTAATTAGTTTGGCCACTGTAACATTGCACACAGTTTGAACAGTAACACTGTGTTTAAATATTTGATTAAGTGCTTCTCACTCGATGTGCGCGTACCACAGTTCGTGAAAGTGCATTTTGTGCATCACGATGATAACGCGTCACATATTTCTGTGTGTGTCTGTAAGAAAATTGGAATGTTTGAAAAAGTCATGAATTAGATGACCTGTTACTGGTTAGTAATGTTAGTTATTTCTAACACTGTTGTACAAATAGTACTGTATTTTCAGGACTATAAGGCGCATTTAAAATCCTTTTTTTCCCTTAAAACTCGACAGTGCGCCTTATAACCTGGTGCGCCTAATGTACAGAATAATTCTGGTTTTGCTGACCGACCTCGAAGCTATTTTATTTGGTACATGGTGAAACAGTGGCACAGGGGATAGTGCGTGTGCCTCACAATACAAAGGTCCTGGGTTCGATCCTTGGCTCGGGATCTTTCTGTGTGGAGTTTGCATGTTCTCCCCGTGACTGCGTGGGTTCCCTCCGGGTACTCCGGCTTCCTCCCACCTCCAAAGACATGCACCTGGGGATAGGTTGATTGGCAACACTAAATGGACCCTAGTGTGTGAATGTTGTCTGTCTATCTGTGTTGGCCCTCTGATGAGGTGGCGACTTGTCCAGGGTGTACCCCGCCTTCCGCCCGAATGCAGCTGAGATAGGCTCCAGCACCCCTCGCGACCCCGAAAGAGACAAGCGGTAGAAAATGGATGGGAATGATAAGTGTGACAAGTAGATGGCAGTCACAAATAAGAGATGCTTGTAGACTGTATTTAATAAACACACTTATTAAATAATAAAAAATGGATGGACAATGGGAGTAATTGCGATTAATTATGAGGTAGCTATGAGCAGTGTGATTAATCGCGACTGTCAGGTTCAAACACTGATGACATCTATTAAACAAGACAAGAGGCAAAGAATTAAACAGAGACAGAATTCAATTTGGACTCAATTGAGGAGACACGCCTGGACACACTGTTCTCTTGTACAGTCTCCAGCACGCTCTGCCAAAAGATTGCATGCCTCCTTCTTTTATTTTGGACCCTCCCCGACCACACGGCCACCGCTGTTTCCAAAGGACAAAGGTCGCAAAAAGTTCACAGAAAAGGTCGTAAACAATTCACAGGAAAGGTCAGATCAAAAAGAGTTTGTAAAATAGTTCAAAAATAGTTCCATAAAAAAGTTCACAGAAAAGGTCGTAAACAATTCACAGGAAAGGTCAGTTCAAAAAGAGTTTGTAAAATAGTTCAAAAATAGTTCCATAAAATAGTTCAAAAAGAGTTCGTAAAATACTTCAAAAAGAGGTCGTCTGGAAATTGGGCAGATCCTGTCATCTCTCCGCTCTGAAGTCCTTGGGCCAGAACAACA
>NC_084751.1:12248697-12251197 GCF_033978785.1 Entelurus aequoreus | reverse complement strand
GGCGCTGTTCTTTGACTACGACTTGAAGAAAGCCGTGTCTGATCCCAGGCTGCACAACCAGCTGAGCCCCAACTACACCGTCGCCGAGCACGACTTTGACAGAGTGAGCGCAACACAATGAAAGTAACGTTAGATGCACCACAATAGTGTGTTGTCCACAATGTTAGCCTAGTTTACAAGTGAATTTAGTAAACACTGCTGTGTCTGTAGCTGTAATGCTGAAGAGCTGTTAGTCCACGTAGTGTGTGACTCCGAGAAGCTTGATTGTCCACTATTTACATTTACACTGTAATTCTGCACTTGTCCAACATAATCAATGCCATATACCACATACAAAACCCCAAACCAGCGAAGTTGGCATGTTGTGTAAATGGTAAATAAAAACAGAATACAATGATTTGCAAATCCTTTTCAACTTATATTCAATTGAATAGACTACAAAGATAAGAAATTTAATGTTCACACTGAGAAACTTAAAGGCCTACTGAAATGATTTTTTAAAATTTAAACGGGAATAGCAGATCCATTCTATGTGTCATACTTGATCATTTCGCGATATTGCCATATTTTTGCTGAAAGGATTTAGTAGAGAAAATCGACGATAAAGTTCGCAACTTTTGCTCGCTGATAAAAAAAAGCCTTGCCTGTACCGGAAGTAGCGTGACGTCACAGGATCTAGTATTCCTCACAATTCCCCGTTGTTTACAATGGAGCGAGAGAGATTCGGACCGAGAAAGTGATGATTACCCCATTAATTTGAGCGAGGATGAAAGATTCGTAGATGAGGAACGTTACAGTGAAGGACTTGAGAGGCAGTGATGGACGTATCTTTTTTCGCTCTGACCGTAACTTAGGTACAAGCTGGCTCATTGGATTCCACACTCTCCTTTTTCTATTGTGGATCACGGATTTGCATTTTAAACCACCTCGGATACTATATCCTCTTGAAAATGAGAGTTGAGAACGCGAAATGGACATTCAGTGCCTTTTATCTCCACGACAATACATCGGCGAAATGCTTTAACTGCATATAGAAACAAAAAAAATAAAGCCCTGACTGGAAGGATAGATAGAAAATCAACAATTCTATTAAACCGTGGACATGTAAATACACGGTTAATGCTTTCCAGGCTGGCGAAGGTTAACAATGCTGTGCTAACGACGCCATTGAAGCTAACTTAGCAACCGGACCGCACAGAGCTATGCTAAAAACATTAGCTCTCCACCTACGCCAGCCAGCCCTCATCTGCTCATCAACACCCGTGCTCACCTGCGTTCCAGCGATCGGCAGAAGGACGAAGGACTTCACCCGATGCGTTTGGCAGCCCGGAGACGTAGGAAGTCAAGGTGAGGTCGGCGGCTAGCGCGTCTGCTCTCCAACAAAGTCCTCCTGGTTGTGTTGCTGTAGTCCGCTGCTAATACACCGATCCCACCTACAACTGTCTTCTTTGCAGCCTTCATTGTTCATTAAACAAATTGCAAAAGATGTCCAGAATACTGTGGAATTATGAAATGAAAACAGAGCTTTTTGTATAGGATTCTACGGGGTACCATAACTTCCGTTACTCGGACTTCGTCACGCGCATACGTCATCATACCGCGACGTTTCAGCCGGATATTTCCCGGGAAATTTTAAATGTCATTTTATAAGTTAACCCGGCCGTATTGGCATGTGTTGCAATGTTAAGATTTCATCATTGATATATAAACTATCAGACTGCGTGGTCGGTAGTAGTGGCTTTCAGTAGGCCTTTAAAGGGTTTTTTTTGCAAAGAATTTAATTGCAGCAACACATTGCGAAAAAGTTGCCACAGGGGCATTTTTACCACTGTGTTACATGGCCTTTCCTTTTAACAACATTCAGTAAACGTTTGGGAACTGAGGAGACACATTTTTGAAGCTTTTCAGGTGGAATTCTTTCCTATTCTTGCTTGATGTACAGCTTAAGTTGTTCAACAGTCCGGGGTCTCCGTTGTCGTATTTTAGACACTTTCAATGGGAGACAGGTCCGGACTACAGGCAGGCCAGTCTAGTACCCGCACTCTTTTACTATGAAGCCACACTGTTGTAACACGTGACTTGGCATTGTCTTGCTGAAATAAGCAGGGGCGTCCATGATAACGTTGCTTGGATGGCAACATATGTTGCTGCAAAACCTGTATGTACCTTTCAGCATTAATGGCGCCTTCACAGATGTGTAAGTTACCCATGCCTTGGGCACTAAAACACCCCCATACCATCACAGATGCTGGCTTTTCCACTTTGCGCCTAGAACAATCCGGATGGTTCTTTTCCTTTTTAGTCCGGAGGACGCAATGTCCACTGTTTCCAAAAACTATTTGAAATGTGGACTCGTCAGACCACGGAACACTTTTCCACTTTGCATCAGTCCATCTTAGATGAGCTCAGGCCCAGCGAAGCCGGCAGCATTTTTGGGTGTTGTTGATAAATGGCTTTCGCTTTGCATAGTAGAGTTTTAACTTGCACTTACAGATGTAGC
>NC_084751.1:12228697-12241197 GCF_033978785.1 Entelurus aequoreus | reverse complement strand
GTCATTTTTCCATTTACAATAATGCACTGTAAAAAAACGATTGTAGATTTGACGGTAAAATGGCTGCTCAGTTGGCAAAATTTTTACAGTAAAAAAGAAAGTATCGTTTTTCCATTCACAAAAATGCGCTGCAAAATGAGACATAGATTTTATCGTAAAAATAACAATGAGACCGTTTTTCCATTTACAGTAATGTGTTGTAAAAAGGACTAGATTTTACGGTAAAATAACAACTGGCAGCACAGTCCCCAGAATTTTACTGTAAAAATAAATGTAATTTTTTTTCATTTACAGTAATGCACTGTAGAGACAGCAGTAGATTTTACAGTAAAATGGCAGCTCAGTTGCCAGAATTTGTACTGCAAAAATAAATTGTCATTTTTCCATTTACAGTAATGCGTTGTAAAAAGAGCCATAGAGTTTACAGTTAACCTACAGCTCAGTTGCCACAAATTTACCGTAAAATAAAGTTGTTCCTTTTACAGTAATGCGCTGTAAAAAATAATCTAGATTTTACGGTAAAAAAACCCAAACCTGGCAGCTCAGTCCTCAGAATTTTACTGTAAAAATAAATGTAATTTTTTCCATTTACTGTAATGCACTGTAGAGACAGCTGTAGATTTTACAGTAAAATGGCAGCTCAGTTGCCAGAATTTTACAATAAAAAAAATTTTTTTTTACAGTAATGCACTGTAAAAATAACGACTGGAGATTATACAGTAAAAAAAACTGGCAGTTCAGTTGCCAGAAGTTTTACTGTAAAAATAAAAGTAGCATAGTTTTTACCATTTGCATTAATGCGCTGTAAAATGAGACACAGATTTTACCGTAAAAAGAACAATGAGACCCTTTTTCCATTTACAGTAATGTAATATAAAATCGACTGTAGATTTTATGATTAAAAAAAAAACTGCCAGCACAGTTGCCAGAATTTTTACTGAAAAAATAAATGTAATTTTTCCATTTACAGTAATGCGTTGTAAAAAGAGCCATAGAGTTTACAGATAACTGGCAGCTCAGTTGCCACAAATTTACCGTAAAATGAAGTTTTTCCTTTTACAGTAATGCGCTGTAAAGGCGAATCTAGATTTTATGGTGGAAAAAAACCTAAACCTGGCAGCTCAGTCCTCAGAATTTTACTGTAAAAATAAAAGTATCGTTTTTCCATTCACAAAAATGCGCTGCAAAATGAGACATAGATTTTACTGTAAAAATAACAATGAAAACGTTTTTCCATATACAGTAATGTACTGTAAAAACGAATGTAGATTTTACGCTAAAATGGCAGCACAGTTGGCAGAATTTTACTGTAAAAATAAAAGTATCGTTTTTGCGCTGCAAAATGAGACATAGATTTTACCGTAAAAATAAAAATGAGACTGTTTTTCCATTTACAGTACCGTGTTGCAAAAACGACTGTAGATTTTACAGTAAAAAAAACAACAGTCCCCAGAAATTTACTGTAAAAATAAAAGTTGTATTTTTTCCCCATTTACAGTAATGCACTGTAAAAACACAGCCGTAAATTTTACGGTAAAATGGCAGCTCAGTTGGCAGAATTTTTACTGTAAAAATAAAAGTATTGTTCTTCCATTCACAAAAATGCGCTGCAAAATGAGACATAGATTTTACCGTAAAAATAACAATGAAAACGTTTTTTCCATATACAGTAATGTACTGTAAAAACGAATGTAGATTTTACGCTAAAATGGCAGCTCAGTTGGCAGAATTTTACTGTAAAAATAAAAGTATCTTTTTGCGCTGCAAAATGAGACATAGATTTTACCGTAAAAATAACAATGAGACTGTTTTTCCATTTACAGTACCGTGTTGCAAAAACGACAGAAGATTTTACAGTAAAAAAAACAACAGTCCCCAGAAATTTACTGTAAAAATAAAAGTTGTATTTTTTCCCATTTACAGTAATGCACTGTAAAAACACAGCCATAAATTTTACGGTAAAATGGCAGCTCAGTTGGCAGAATTTTTGCTGTAAAAATAAAAGTATTGTTCTTCCATTCACAAAAATGCGCTGCAAAATGAGACATAGATTTTACCGTAAAAAAAAAAAAATTAAAACGCTTTTCCATACACAGTAATGTACTGTAAAAACGAATGTAGATTTTACGCTAAAATGGCCGCTCAGTTGGCAGAATTTTACTGTAAAAATAAAAGTATCGTTTTTGCGCTGCAAAATGAGACATAGATTTTACCGTAAAAATAACAATGAGACTGTTTTTCCATTTACAGTACCGTGTTGTTAAAAACGACTGTAGATTTTACAGTAAAAAAAACAACAGTCCCCAGAAATTTACTGTAAAAATAAAAGTTGTATTTTTTCCCATTTACAGTAATGCACAGTAAAAACACAGCCGTAAATTTTACGGTAAAATGGCAGCTCAGTTGGCAGAATTTTTACTGTAAAAATAAAAGTATTGTTCTTCCATTTACAAAAATGCGCTGCAAAATGAGACATAGATTTTACTGTAAAAATAACAATGAAAACGATTTTCCATTTACAGTAATGTACTGTAAAAACTAATGTAGATTTTACGCTAAAAAGGCAGCACAGTTGGCAGAATTTTACTGTAAAAATAAAAGTATCGTTTTTGCGCTGCAAAATGAGACATAGATTTTACCGTAAAAATAACAATGAGACTGTTTTTCTATTTACAGTACCGTGTTGTTAAAAACGACTGTAGATTTTACAGTAAAAAAACCAACTGGTAGCTCAGTCCCCAGAAATTTACTGTAAAAATAAAGGTTGTATTTTTTCCCATTTACAGTAATGCACTGTAAAAACACAGCCGTAAATTTTACGGTAAAATGGCAGCTCTGTTGGCAGAATTTTTACTGTAAAAATAAAAGTATTGTTCTTCCATTTACAAAAATGCGCTGCAAAATGAGACCTAGATTTTACCGCAAAAATAACAATGAGTTTTTTCCAATTACAGTAATGTGTTGTAAAAACTTAGATTTTACAGTAGAAAACTTGCAGCAGTCGGCAGAATTGTACTGTAAAACTAACAGCGGTACCGTTTTTCCATTTACAGTAATGTACTGTAAAAACACGGCTGTAGATTTTACAGTAAAATGGCAGCTGAGTTGCCAGAATTTCACCCTAAAAATAACAGTGGGACTGTTTTTCCATTTACAGTAATTCACTGTAAAAACAATGACTCTAAATTTACAGTAAAATGTCAACTCAGTCACCAGAATTTCTGCTTAAAAATAAAAAAATGCTCCAGGTAAAAAGGGGGCAAAGTGACCAAACTCTGACACCTGACCTGGTTTTAAGGAGTCTGCTCTCCCACAGAAGTCCGACAGCTCGTTATTGAGGATGATGCCGGTCCGCGCAGAGTAAACGGTTCCTCCGAACCTACAGCCAGAGACAGAAGCGGTCAGAACCTCTTCTAGTTCTTGGCCACACCTTCTTGCTCACAGGTGGTTTATGGTGCTGGTGGCAGACACGGCCAGTCCCTCCTGGTCCAGCACGGACACGTGAGACGTGCCAGTGCGGTCCGGCAGGGGTGGCGTGTGGATGTAGGAGTAGTAGGCGTCATGATGGGTGGTGTTGGGGGAAATCCTGGCTCTGATGTGCTGGATGAAGGCGGGGTCCAGGAGGTGGTCTGCGCTCTGGAAGAAGACCCTGTGGTGAGTCCTTCACAAATCTTCTATCATTGATTGGCGAAAATGTCTTCAAGGTTTTGGTGCCACCTCATATTTTTGGTGCTTTTTTTCCCCTTTTTTAAATATCATCATTACGAGCAGATTAAAAACATTTCAAAAAAAATATCCACTGACTTTGAGGGACTGATTGCAACCTGGAGGGCGCTAACTTCTCAAAGTGTGGTAAGCAACACATGCCGCCCTCCGCTGTCGCCAACTCAGCCACTTTCCCACTCCTTCGCTACTTTTTTTTTTCCACAAAAGACTCTTCCCGAGAGGTCGTGTTGACAGTGGCCTCGCGCAGCAGTCCCAGCTGCAGTCAGAGCAGTGTGGAGACCCTCTGCATCCATCCAGTGGTCTAAGCAGGGAAGCCCAGACTTCAATCTCCCCAGCCACTTCGTCCAGGTCCTCCCGGGGGATCCCGAGGCGTTCCCAGGCCAGCCGGGAGACATAGTCTTCCCAACGTGTCCTGGGTCTTCCCCGTGGGGGTGCCCTAAACACCTCCCTAGGGAGGCGTTCGGGTGGCATCCTGAGCAGATGCCCGAACCACCTCATCTGGCTCCTCTCCATGTGGCGGAGCAGCGGCTTTACTTTGAGCTCCCCCCGGATGACAGAGCTTCTCACCCTATCTCTAAGGGAGAGACCTGCCACCCGGCGGAGGAAACTCATTTCGGCCGCTTGTACCCGTGATCTTGTCCTTTCGGTCATAACCCAAAGCTCATGACCATAGGTGAGGATGGGAACGTAGATCGACCAGTTAATTGAGAGCTTAGCCTTCCAGCTCAGCTTCTTCTTCACCACAACGGATCGATACAGCGTCCGCATTACTGAAGACGCCGCACCGATCCACTCTTCCCTCACTCGTGAACAAGACTGCGAGGTACTTGAACTCCTCCACTTGGGGCAAGATCCCCTCCCCAACCCGGAGATGGCATTCCACCCTTTCCCGGGCGGGAACCAGGGACTCGGACTTGGAGGTGCTGATTCTTCTCCAAGTCGCTTCACACTCGGCTGCGAACCGATCCAGTGAGAGCTGAAGATCCTGGCCAGATGAAGCCATCAGGACCACATCATCTGCAAAAAGCAGAGACCTAAACCTGCAGCCACCAAACCGGATCCCCTCAACGCCCTGACTGCGCCTAGAAATTCTGTCCCTAAAAGTTATGAACAGAATGGGTGACAAAGGGCAGTCTTGGCGGAGTCCAACCCTCACTGGAAACGTGTCCGACTTACTGCCGGCAATGCGGACCAAGCTCTGACACTGATCATACATGGAGCGGACCGCCACAATCAGACAGTCCGATACCCCATACTCTCTGAGCACTCCCCACAGGACTTCCCGAGGGACACGGTCGAATGCCTTCTCCAAGTCCACAAAGCACATGTAGACAGGTTGGGCAAACTCCCATGCACCCTGCCGAGAGTATAGAGCCGGTCCACAGTTCCACGACCAGGACGAAAACCACACTGTTCTTCCTGAATCTGAGGTTGGACTATCCGGCGTAGCCTCCTCTCCAGCACACCTGAATAGACCTTACCGGGAAGGCTGAGGAGTGTGGTAAGGTTTATTCTGCAGTCCCTCTGCAAACGCCCACGGTTTCCACTAGGGTTGTCCCGATACCGATATTTTGGTACCTAAATATACTTCAATACTTTTTTAAATAAAGGGGACCAAAAAAAAAAAGGCATTATTGGCTTTAATTTGTCCATGGTTCTTGCCCGGAAAAGGGTGGAGTGCCATCTCCGGGTTGGGGAGGAGACCCTGCCCCAAGTGGAGGAGTTCAAGTACCTAGGAGTCTTGTTCACGAGTGAGGGAAAAGCGGATCATGAGACCGACAGACGGGTCGGTGCGGCGTCTTCAGTAATGCGGACGCTGTATCGGTCCGTTGTGGTGAAGAAGGAGCTGAGCCGGAAGGCAAAGCTCTCAATTTACCGGTCGATTTACGTTCCCATCCTCACCTATGGTCATGAGCTTTGGGTTATGACCGAAAGGACAAGATCACGGGTACAAGCGGCCCAAATGAGTTTCCTCCGCCGGGTGGCGGGTCTCTACCTTAGAGATAGGATGAGAAGCTCTGTCATCCGGGAGGAACTCAGAGTAAAGCCGCTGCTCCTCCACATGGAGATGAGCCAGATGAGGTGGTTCGGGCATCTGGTCAGGATGCCACCCGAACGCCTCCCTCGGGAGGTGTTTAGGGCACGTCCAACTGGTAGGATGCCACGGGGAAGACCCAGGACACGTTGGGAAGACTATGTCTCCCGGCTGGCCTGGGAACGCCTCGGGATCCCCCGGGAGGAGCTGGGCGAAGTGGCTGGGGAGAGGAAAGTCTGGGCTTCCCTGCTTAGGCTGCTGCCCCCGCGACCCGACCTCGGATAAGCGGAAGAAGATGGATGGATGGATGGCTTTAATTTAACAAAAAATCTTAGGGTACATGAAACATATGTTTCTTATTGCAAGTTTGTCCTTAAATAAAATAGTGAACATACGAGACAACTTGTCTTTTAGTCGTAAGTAAACAAACAAAGTCTGCTGAAGTATGCAGTAACATATTGTGTCATTTATCATTCTGTTATCTTGTCAACATTATGAGGGACAAACTGTAAAAATGTATCTTTTTTATTTACTGTTAATATCTGCTTATTTTCTGTTTCAACATGTTCTATCTACACTTCTGTTAAAATGTAATAATCACTTATTCTTCTGTTGTTTGGATACTTTACATTAGTTTACATAACTTTTGTGCAATGTGTTGCTGCCATTAAATTCTAAATTACCGGTAACGATTATTTGAAAAAAAAAAGAAAAAAAAAAGTTTCTCAGTTTGAACATTAAGTATCTTGTCTTTGCAGTCTATTCAATTGAATATATACACTGCAAAAAGTCAGTGTTCAAAAACCAGAAAAAGAAAAAGAAAAGTTAGGGGTATTTTACTTGAACTAAGCAAAATTATCTGCCAATAGAACAAGAACATTTGGCTTGTCAAGACTTTCCAAAACAAGTAAAATTAGCTAACCTCAATGAACCCCAAAATACCTTAAAATAAGTATATTCTCACTAATAACAAGTGCACTTTTCTTGGTAGAAAAAAAAGAGACCTTTTTGCTCAATATGTTGAAAAATATTCTTAAATGAAGTAAATGCTAGTGCCATTATCTTGACATAATGATATGCGCCCATCATGATTTTTTTTTTCATGCTTGAAGTAAGAAATTATTCTTTAAAAAAGTAGTTTTATACTAGTTTTATATTTTATTTATTTGTATTATCTTTTATTATTATTATTATTATTATTATTATTACTATTTTCTTTGTCTTTTTTTTTTAACACTGTGGCACTTTGAGGTTGTTTGCTCAACGTAAAGTGCTTTTTACAAATAAAATCTATTATTATTATTATTATTATTGTGAGTGTTGCTGACACATTTTTACATCAGTTGATATTCTAGTTTCAAGCATGTTTTACTCAATATAGGTCATCAAATCTCAGCAACAAGCTGTAATATCCTACTGAGATCATTTAGGACCAAAACCCTTAAAACAAGTAAAACACTCTAACATAAAATCTGCTTAGTGAGAAGAATGATCTTATCAGACAGAAAATAAGCAAATATCACCCTTATTTGAGATATTTCATCTTACTTAGATTTCAGTTTTTGCAGTGTAGTATTTGCAAATCATTGTATTCTGTTTTTATTTACCATTTACACAACGTGCCAACTTCCCTCGTTTTGGGTTTTGTATTTTAAAAGTTTTAAACAACACTTTTTTTTGCGAGAGACTCCTTCGCCACGTTAAAACATGACTTTTGTGTTGCAATACCACTTTGCTGCTGTAGAGGCGCCACTGGGCTGTTTTTGTTGAACTATACACAATCATCCTTGCCCATATTATTAATATCATGAGTATATTTCTGATCCTGACCGTCTTGCTGTTGAAGAAAGGATCACGAATGGTCCCTCGCTGGCCATTAGCGAATTTGGCTGCCTCGATATAACGGTGGTAAAACTGGACTTTCTGCCCGCCGACCAGGGAACGTGGCGTCAAGGAGAACCCTGTTGAAAGAAAGAAAATATTCATTCATTCGTCCGTTTTTGTGTATGCTGTGTGACTGTGTAACCTTGCATTATCTTGAGGATGAAGGCCAGCAGGGCGCCCCCAGCAGGTGGTGGAGGGATGTGCATCAAGGTGTCCCCCAAAGGAACAGTCCAGGGGTCCACCACCCTCACCTGGTACGACCTCAGATCCTCCATTTCTAACGTTCCACCTGAGAGTGACACATTTTTAAAAAAAACTTTCCAGCTACTGGTACTGATTTATTGTAGAGTGGATGTTCTCCGCCCACCTGCATCTTTTACATCTTGAATTAAAAGGCGGCCTATCCTTCCGTTGTAGAAGGCGTCCACTCCTTGCTTGGCAATCACCTCCATGCTCTCAGCCAGTCGAGGAAACTTCATGATGTCGCCTGTCCTCAGAGCACTTTTGTTGTTGTTGCAGAAAACCTCACTGGAGAGGAGGGAAGGCCAAATATTTGTAATTCATTTTTTCCTATGTATTTAATTTAATAATGTACACAGAGGATAGTTTGTGTTTTTATTTAGATTTTTTTAAATTTCATTTTTAATTAAAAATATACAAAGACGACATTTTGTGTATTTATTTAGAATTTATTTTAATTTTAATAGCAAGCAAAGAGGATATTTTCAATATTTACTTAGATTTTCTTTATTTATTTTAATTTAGTAATATATAAAAAATAAAATTAATTTTGATATAGAAAGAATACATTTTGTGTATTTTCTTTAATTTATATTTATCTTATTTCAACTTATTAAAATACAATATTATTTTAAAGGTATTATGTCTTAAGGGATTATTTTACAGCTAGCTTGTGCAACTATACTTAATAATATATGTTTCATAAACATTGAGCAGCTTTTTTTCCCAACGAGGACATTTTCTGCATTTACTTTAGAATATTTTATATATTTTATTTATTTAATATGTTTTCAGTGAATGTTTTACTGCAAGCATGTAACATTTGTACTTAATAATGTACCTAACATATTTTCTTTAACATATATTAGGATTTTTGTTTTGTATTCATTGAAACATTCCAACATATTTTACATATTTTTTATACATTTATCATATTTTAATAATTGACAAATACAACTTTTTCTGTATTATTGATTTATTTGTAGATGTTGTATCAACAATGGCATGAGCGAATATGTTTTTATGCTGGCCTGTGACATTTATAGGTATTAGGTAATGTACATTTCATAATATTTGATCAAAAAACATTTTTTTTAATTCATTCCCAGAAAGGGAACATTTATGAATTTATTTTAGATTATTTTTTAAATATTTTAATTGTTTAATTTTTTAATATTTAATTTGTTTAATTGTTTAATATGTTTTCAGTGAATGTTTTACTGCAAGCATGTAACATCTGTACTTAATAATGTACATAGCGTATTTTCTTTAACATATATTAGAATTTTTGTTTTGTATTCATTGAAACATTCCAACATGTTTTACATATTTTTTATACATTTATCATATTTTAATAATTGACAAATACAACTTTTTCTGTATTATTGTTTTATTTGTAGATATTGTATCAACAATGGCATGAGCGAATATGTTTTTATGCTGGCCTGTGACATTTGTAGGTATTAGGTCATGTACATTTCATAATATTTGATCAAAAATTTTTTTTTAAATTCATTCCCAGAAAGGGAACATTTATGAATTTATTTTAGATTATTTTTTAAATATTTTAATTTTTAAATTTTTTAATATTTAATTTGTTTAATTGTTTATTATGTTTTCAGTGAATGTTTTACTGCAAGCATGTAACATTTGTACTTAATAATGTACATAACATATTTTCTTTAACATATATTAGGATTTTTGTTTTGTATTCATTGAAACATTCCAACATATTTTACATATTTTTTTAATACATTTATTATATTTTAATAATTGACAAATACAACTTTTTCTGTATTATTGATTTATTTGTAGATATTGTATCAACAATGGCATGAGCGAATATGTTTTTATGCTGGCCTGTGACATTTGTAGGTATTAGGTAATGTACATTTCATAATATTTGATCAAAAAAAAATTGTTTTAATTCATTCCCAGAAAGGGAACATTTATGAATTTATTTTAGATTATTTTTTAAATATTTTAATTGTTTAATTTTTTAATATTTAATTTGTTTAATTGTTTAATATGTTTTCAGTGAATGTTTTACTGCAAGCATGTAACATTTGTACTTAATAATGTACATAGCGTATTTTATTTAACATATATAAGAATTTTTGTTTTGTATTCATTGAAACATTCCAACATGTTTTACATATTTTTTTTATACATTTATCATATTTTAATAATTGACAAATACAACTTTTTCTGTATTATTGATTTATTTGTAGATATTGTATCAACAATGGCATGAGCGAAAATGTTTTTATGCTGGCCTGTGACATTTGTAGGTATTAGGTAATGTACATTTCATAATATTTGATCAAAAATTTTTTTTTTTAATTCATTCCCAGAAAGGGAACATTTATGAATTTATTTTAGATTATTTTTTAAATATTTTAATTTTTTAATATTTAATTTGTTTAATTGTTTATTATGTTTTCAGTGAATGTTTTACTGCAAGCATGTAACATCTGTACGTAATAATGTACATAACGTATTTTCTTTAACATATATTAGAATTTTTGTTTTGTATTCATTGAAACATTCCAACATGTTTTACATATTTTTTTTATACATTTATCATATTTTAATAATTGACAAATACACATTTTTCTGTATTATTGATTTATTTGTAGATATTGTATCAACAATGGCATGAGCGAAAATGTTTTTATGCTGGCCTGTGACATTTGTAGGTATTAGGTAATGTACATTTCATAATATTTGATCAAAAACAATTTTTTTTAAATTCATTCCCAGAAAGGGAACATTTATGAATTTATTTTAGATTATTTTTTAAATGTTTTAATTTTTTAATATTTAATTTGTTTAATTGTTTATTATGTTTTCAGTGAATGTTTTACTGCAAGCATGTAACATCTGTACTTAATAATGTACATAGCGTATTTTCTTTAACATATATTAGAATTTTTGTTTTGTATTCATTGAAACATTCCAACATGTTTTACATATTTTTTTTATACATTTATCATATTTTAATAATTGACAAATACAACTTTTTCTGTATTATTGATTTATTTGTAGATATTGTATCAACAATGGCATGAGCGAATATGTTTTTATGCTGGCCTGTGACATTTGTAGGTATTAGGTAATGTACATTTCATAATATTTGATCAAAAAACATTTTTTTTAATTCATTCCCAAAAAGGGAACATTTATGAATTTATTTTAGATTATTTTTTTAATATTTAAATTATTAAATTTTGTAATATTTAATTGTTTTAACTGTTTAATTTTTTTTTTTTTTAATTTTTTAATTTAAAATTTTTAATTTTTTAATTTTTAATTTTTAATTCATTTTTAATTTTTTATTTTAATTGTAATTTTTTAATTGTAAATTTTTTATTTTTTAATTGTAATTTTTTATTTTTTATTTTAATTTATATGTCCGGAAAAATCTGGAAAAAAGGATGATGTTTTACAGGTAGCCTATGACATACTCATCTATGTCACTTAATTATACAGTATTTAAAAACAATTGTTTTAAATGTTATACATAATTAATTTAATTTTCTGTATTTTTAAAAAAAATATTTATTTAATATATTGCATTTTACAGCTAATGTTTATTTATTTTCATTATTCCTCTCTATTATTTTTTCTAATGTTGCAGCTGATGTGTGTATTCCATCTGTTTCCTGTATCATCTCTATGAAATATTCTGCATCTAATCAACATGTTTGCATACCAAAGTGCTGAACTTTCCACTTTGGTCCTGATGGCAGGGAAGTGCAGCAGCTTCCCCAGAAAAGGGGGCACAGGGATGCCCTCCTTGGCCAGTCTGATGGGCTGCTCGAAGAGTTTGGACCAAGGCAGTCTGCCGTACTGCTGGTGAAGGACTTCATAGCCTCGCAGCTCTCCTGGAACGCCGATCCACTGACTACCTTGGAGGTAAACACTGGAAAGTAAGGCTTGATAACAATCAATATTACTGATTATTGATGAATTAGTGACCTGTCATGTGTTTGCCGGTGGTAGTGCATTCATCCAAGAGGTTGTGTGGAAATATCCGAGGTACGCTCTCCCTGAAGTTGAAGACCGTCACCTGGCCTGGGAAGAAGACATCCGGCTTGAAGACGTTCTGCGAATGAAATGAGAGAGAAACTGACCTGTTTTGTTCCTAACTGTGACCACAGAGCCTCCGCCAAGGCCCATACTTTGAGGGTAGACCACTGAGGTGCACAGCAGAACTGCAATGGCGCCATCTACTGCCGAGCCTCCTTGCTGGAGGACATCCCTGGAAGGAAGGAGGAGCAAGTGTGAGTGTTAAAACATGCTTATAAATATATATATATTAGAGATGTTCGACAATATCGGCCTGCCAATATTATCGGCCGATAAATGCTTTAAAATGCAACATCGGAAAATATTGGTATCGTTTTTTTAATATCGGTATCGTTTTTAAAAAAAAAATTTTGTATTTATTAAATCAACATAAAAAACACAATATACACTTACAATTAGTACACCAACCCAAAAAACCTCCCTCCCCCATTCACACTCATTCACACAAAAGTGTTGTTTCTTTCTGTTATTAATATTCTGGTTCCTACATTATATATCATTATATATCAATACAGTCTGCAAG
>NC_084751.1:12221197-12226197 GCF_033978785.1 Entelurus aequoreus | reverse complement strand
AAAGGCGACGGCTGTTTACCACCCCCCTCCCTTAGAAACAGCTGTTGCCATGTAATCAGGGAAAGTCCAAATAAAAGAGGAGGCGCACAATCTTTGGTCAGGGCATGGTGACACTGCGCAAAGGTACAGGTGTACGCGTTTCTCCTCATTGAGCCACATTTAATTCTGTCTCCGTTTAATTCCTTGCTTCTTGTCTTGTTTAATAGATGTCACAGTGTTTGAACCCAGGCCTGGCCCTAACCAATCTGGCGCCCTAGGCAAGATTTTAGGTGGCACCCCCCTCCCCCCCCCCCCACATCGGCAGTGAAGTGTATATACTCACAAGAAACCGAATAGCTTTGTCTTTGACCTTTTTTTTTACTTAAAGAAAGCAAATTAACATATTATATGAGAATGCTATGTTATGATTATCTTTAACCGAATCACAGCAGTGCTCAAATTAAAAAACAGCATTCCCTCTCATGTGATATTGCTTAATTAACATTAATGATGTGCACTTTACCAACTAGGCTTACAACTATACCTAATATATCAAGGGGTGGAAAAGTGACTATTACCTGCAGGGCAAACATTAGCTAACCAGAAGGCAATAACAATCTAAACATAAAACACCTGCTTAAAAGATCTAATACAAATGTCCCTGAGGAATGTAAGGTGGGAGTACTGTAATTACCTAACGTCACATTATTATTTTCCATAACAATTTAGCCCCCTCCACAATATTAACCCGACGTTAAAACAGAACTAGCTATTTATTGATTAGCAATTGCTGAATCATGTAACATTAGCTTAATGCTAAAAAGCCAGGTTACTATCACATTCTATAACAGACAAATAATTTCATGTAGGCTAACGTTACCTACCTGCTACCTCTGTCTTTTTCTCGTTTCTCCTCTTCTTTTCTCTTTTTTCTTCCCTGGGCACCTGACAGTTTTGGCCGTTTTGACATCTTGTGTTGATTTTTTGATGTGGGAAGAGTCATGATACGGGAAGGGAGGGGGCGCACCGTGCAGGGGGATGGGGGGTGGGGGGTGGGGGGCTGGGGCGCAAATAATATTTCTATTAAATAGGCTTTACTTTGCATTTTAATTAACGTGGGATTATTTTTTTGTATTTAGAAATAATAGTACCAACTTTTTCTTTTTTTTTTTTCTCCAACATTTGTGGCACTGGCGTGGCGCCCCCTGATGGACGGCGCCCTTAGCATTTGCCTATACGGCCTATGCCACGGGCCGGCCCTGTTTGAACCTGACAACCACTGTGTTTTAAAGTCTTTTTACTCTTTTTTTTCTTTCTTCAGTTCACCTCTTTAATGACACTCCCTAAGTTAACCCCCTCCTGCTGTTTTCCTCTAAGCATCCAGATGGGAATGTGTAAACTGCTGTCACAAATTTAGTCAAGATGAATAAATGCACCCCCCACCCTCGTACTTAACCAGCCGACATTCTTGGAAAACAGAAGTTTGTTTGTCGTCCTCGGACTTGAATCG
Organism: Entelurus aequoreus; assembly: GCF_033978785.1. NCBI lineage: Eukaryota > Metazoa > Chordata > Actinopteri > Syngnathiformes > Syngnathidae > Entelurus > Entelurus aequoreus. The sequence continues at coordinate 12,224,708 of NC_084751.1, read as the reverse complement.
CTGCTGCAGGGGACCAAAGTGTCGCAAGAGAGAAAAAAGACCAGTGGGTTGAAAAAAACAAAACAAACAGCAAATAGTCCAACACATAAAGTAAGAATCCCAGTCTTAGGGCTTAGGACAGTGCTCTGCTAACATCACATAGGAACTGAAACATCGTGCTAAGTTAGCCAATGTGCTGAAGCAAAAACTCAGTGGCGGGCCGTGAGTTTCCTACCTAGGCCTCCACTGATGTCCGACTTCAATGATTAGGCCTACCTCTCAGTAGTGTTGTCCCGATACCAATATTTTGGTACCGGTTATCAGGTTTAAGCACCGAACTATCTATTAAACCACAGGAGTCAAACCCAAGGCCCGCCACATTATTTTATGTGGCCCAAGAAAGCCTGGAAATAATATGCGTTAATAAAATGCTTAATCTTTTCGTACTAAATATATTTGTTATTTCCCTTTTGACATTAAAAATCATGTACTGCATGCAATTGCATATCTTTTAAAATTAAATTTTTATCAAAAATATTTTTTGTTAAAATAAAGATAAATACTGTACTTAAATATCTGCTTGACTTATGATTTCAAAACAAATTATCAATCAAATGGTAGACTGTAAAATTGACAGTAGATTTTTTTAGTTTTTAGTTTTTTTTACCGTAAAATAATGTTACTACTATGTTTTTCCATATACAGCAGGGGTCCCCAAACTACGGCCCGCGGGCCGGATACGGCCCCCCAGCGTCCAAAATCCGGCCCGCGGGAAGTCCCAAGTAAAAAAAAAAAAAAAAATTATTATTATTATTATTTTTTGTATTATTATTTTTTTTAAAATTTGTCCTTACTAGTCCATTTTTTACCGTCTCCTAGCCACTCAGGCAAATCATATTGTCTAAAAATGCATTTTACCATCGATAACGTGACATGCAGCAAGTGCGCTCTTTAAGTCAATTAGTGCGCGAGGAATCTATATATATATATATATATATATATATATATATATATATAATATATATATATATATATATATATATATATATATATACATACATACACACTTATAGACACATTTACATATACATATATACAGGGCCGGCCCGTGGCATAGGCCGTATAGGCAAATGCTAAGGGCGCCGTCCATCAGGGGGCGCCACGCCAGTGCCACAAATGTTGGAGGGGAAAAAAAAAAAAAGAAAAAAAAAAAGTTGGTACTATTATTTCTAAATACATAAAATAATCCCACGTTAATTAAAATGCAAAGTAAAGCCTATTTAATAGAAATATTATTTGTTACAACATTATGCGCCCCCTCCCTTCCCGTATCATGACTCTTTTTGGACGTCACCACATAAAAAAATCAACACAAGATGTCAAAACGGCCAAAACTGTCAGGTGCCCAGGGAAGAAAAAAGAGAAAAGAAGAGGAGAAACGAGAAAAAGACAGAGGTAGCAGGTAGGTAACGTTAGCCTACAAGAAATTATTTGTCTGTTACAGAATGTCATAGTAACCTGGCTTTTTAGCATTAAGCTAATGTTACATGATTCGGCAATTGCTAATCAATAAATAGCTAGTTCTGTTTTAACGTCGGGTTAATATTGTGGAGGGGGCTAAATTGTTATAGAAAATAATAATGTAACGTTAGGTAATTACAGTACTCCCTGGTGTACAGTAATTTGTAAGTCAGTCTAGTTAATGCAATATTAAAAAGCACAAATAGAGAACTCTGTAGGATCCCCTTTTTTTGTAATATAGTTGTTAAAGTCATACTGGTTTGATATCTTGTTTTGTGCAGTGCCTTATTTATACTGTATTTTTAATTTATTTTATGCAACTTGTTGACACGTTTTATTTTGTGTTTATGTATGTAAAAATATTGTATTTCATATATTAATTTTTTATTTTTTGTATTCATTTATTTATCCATATTTTTTTAAATCTTGTTAACTATTCTGATTTTTAATTTGCTTTCTTTAAGTAAAAAAAAAGGTAAAAGACAAAGCTATTCGGTTTCTTGTGAGTATATACACTTCACTGCCGATGTGGGGGGGCGCCACCTAAAATCTTGCCTAGGGCGCCAGATTGGTTAGGGCCGGGCCTGCATATATACATGCACACACACACACACACACACACACACACACACACACACATTTACATATAATATATATATATATATATATATATATATATATATATATATATATATATATATATATATATATATATATATATATATATATATATATATATATATATATTCGGGCGGAAGGCGGGGTACATATAGTGCGGCCCCCAGCCAAATTGTTTTACCCCAATGTGGCCCCGGAGTCAAAAAGTTTGGGGACCCCTGATATACAGTAAGACACTAAGACATTAAAATACAAACAAAAAAACAAGATTTTACGGTAAAAAAAAAACAACTGTCAGCTCTGTTGCTGGAATTTTACCGCTAAAAACAGCGGTATTGTTTCTCCATTCCATTCCATTTATTCAACTTTTTTATATGCTGTAAAAAACCCACTGCTTTTACTGTAAAATTCTGGTGACTGAGATGCCAGTTTTTAAATAAAAATTGTTATATTTTCTTTGCAGCTTATGTAAATTAATATATTGTTAATGTATTATATATATACATGTATATTCATATATTACTCATTGTTAAATGCGGCCCTTTGATGGCAACCATAACTGCGATGTGGCCCTCAATGAAAATGAGTTTGACACCCTTGTATTAAACAGAACAAGAAGCAAGGAATCAGGCAGAGACAGAGTTCCATTTAGCTCATGAGGAGAACGCATGGAGCTGCACACTCAGTTACAGTCTCACCCTACGCTCTGAGGAACAGTCCACGCGTTCCTCTATTTATTCAGTTTGGGAGTTCCCTAGTTAAATGCTGAGGCTGCTTCATAAAGGGAGGGGTCACACATTATGCTCCAGTACGCACAATACGTGACGGAATGTGCTGGGGGCCTTGTGATTGCGCCCTGTCTCTGCTTTGTCTGTGGGCTGTTGATGTGACTTATCCTCGTTGAGGTGCTGGTTCGTCCTTGGCTGTTAGAAGGCTGAAAGACAGAAAAACATCTGCGGCGAGGCCACTCCTCATATGCCATGGAAGATAACAAAGTGTGTGCCCTTGCACGGAGCAGAAAAAGTACAGAATAGATAATAACTAGAGCAACGGCCTTTAAGCATAACAGTTGTGTGATAACTTATATATAATTATTCTAACACCAGTACCAAAATGATTTAGATACTTTTTGGTACTTTTGCCAAGTAAAATTCAGATTATTTTTTATAATGCTGCCAAAATTCTAAGTTTTTCTTGTGAAATGCCAACTCATTTTTCACAACAAGCTTTTTCATATTTGCATAGTATGTATATATATTATTAATGTTGTAAATATAAATCTTTATGTATCTAGAAAGGGTGGTCCTAAAGAGGTAGGCATTTTTCAGAGGTCTCAAGAAGGCAAGAAGGTAACAAATATGATAATGTGTGTGTGTGTGTGTGTGTGTGTGTG
>NC_084751.1:12213697-12216197 GCF_033978785.1 Entelurus aequoreus | reverse complement strand
TTTCAACCCTCATTTTTGGTTAATCCCGCGTGTGTGTGTGTGTGTGTGTGTGTGTGTGTGTGTGTGTGTGTGTGTGTGTGTGTGTGTGTGTGTGTGTGTGTGTGTGTGTGTGTGTGTTCTTGTATTTCTACCCTTCCTGAGACATGAAAAAGGAAAAGTATCTTCCATATGAGGAGGTGTGAACAAGTGATGACATAAATCATGGTCCCAATAACATTGCATCTAATAGACAATGTCTCATTTGCACCCCCTGGTGGTGACATCTATCAACATGAGGGTGGTCCCAAAAAGGAGGGATTTGTCAAATTGACTGTGTGTCGGTTTTAAAAGTGCTCAACATATGAAATAACAAGTGTGTGTAAAAGTTTGAAATGCTCCACCTCTGGCCAACATATGAAATAACAAGTGTGTTGTAAAAGTTTGAAGTGATCCACCTCTGGACAACATACGAAATAACAAGTGTGTGTAAAAGTTTGAAGTGCGCTACCTCTGGCCAACATATGAAATAACAAGTGTGTGTTAAAAGTTGGAAGTGCTCCACCTCTGGCCAACATATGAAATAACAAGTGTGTGTTAAAAGTTTGAAGTGCTCCACCTCTGGCCAACATATGAAATAACAAGAGTGTGTGAGAAATTGAAGTGCGCCACCTCTGGCCAACATATGAAAAAACAAGTGTGTGTTAAAAGTTTGAAGTGTCCACCTCTGGCCAACATACGAAATAACAAGTGTGTGTTAAAAGTTTGAAGTGTCCACCTCTGGCCAACATATGAAATAACAAGTTTGTTGTAAAAGTTTGAAGTGCTCCACCTCTAGCTAACATATGAAATAACAAGTGTGTGTTAAAAGTTTGAAGTGTCCACCTCTGGCCAACATATGAAAAAACAAGTGTGTGTTAAAAGTTTGAAGTGCTCCACCTCTGGCCAACATATGAAATAACAAGAGTGTGTGAGAAATTGAAGTGCGCCACCTCTGGCCAACATATGAAAAAACAAGTGTGTGTTAAAAGTTTGAAGTGTCCACCTCTGGCCAACATACGAAATAACAAGTGTGTGTTAAAAGTTTGAAGTGTCCACCTCTGGCCAACATATGAAATAACAAGTGTGTGTTAAAGTGCTCCACCTCTGGCCAACATACGAAATAACAAGTGTGTGTTAAAAGTTTGAAGTGTCCACCTCTGGCCAACATACGAAATAACAAGTGTGTGTTACAAGTTTTAAGTGCTCCACCTCTGGCCAACATATGAAATAACAAGTGTGTTGTAAAAGTTTGAAGTGCTCCACCTCTAGCTAACATATGAAATAACAAGTGTGTGTTAAAAGTTTGAAGTGTCCACCTCTGGCCAACATATGAAATAACAAGTGTGTGTTAAAGTGCTCCACCTCTGGCCAACATACGAAATAACAAGTGTGTGTTAAAAGTTTGAAGTGTCCACCTCTGGCCAACATATGAAATAACAAGTGTGTGTTAAAAGTTGGAAGTGCTCCACCTCTGGCCAACATATGAAATAACAAGTGTGTGTTAAAAGTTTAAAGTGATCCACCTCTGGCTAACATATGAAATAACAAGTGTGTGTTAAAAGTTTGAAGTGCTCCACCTCTGGCCAACATATGAAATAACAACTGTGTTGTAAAAGTTTGAAGTGCTCCACCTCTAGCTAACATATGAAACAACAGGTGTGTGTTAAAAGTTTGAAGTGTCCACCTCTGGCCAACATATGAAATAACAAGTGTGTGTAAAAGTTTGAAGTGTCCCACCTCTAGCCAACATATGAAATAACAGGTGTGTGTAAAAGTTTGAAATGCTCCACCTCTGGCCAACATATGAAATAACAAGTGTGTGTTAAAAGTTTGAAGTGTCCACCTCTGGCCAACATACGAAATAACAAGTGTGTGTTAAAAGTTTGAAGTGTCCACCTCTGGCCAACATATGAAATAACAAGTGTGTGTTAAAAGTTTGAAGTGATCCACTTCTGGCCAACATATGAAATAACAAGTGTATGTTAAAAGTTTAAAGTGATCCACCTCTGGCCAACATATGAAATAACAAGTGTGTGTAAGAAATTTAAATGCGCCCCCTTAGCCCAAAATTAATTTAAAAAATAAAATAAATATGTATATAGAGACATACTGTAATAACTTCAAGTAAATAATGTAGATTAAAAACAATTACAAACAACAAATTCCCCCCAATTTTTTTTTTTCTAAAAGCATTCTTTTTCTCACAATGTGTTGAATTGTTTATTATAAAATTGGGAACAATTTCTCATATTATTTCTGTTTCTATAATATTGCAATATTTTCTCATAAAATTGTTACTTTTCTATGTAAAATTATTAAATTTGAATGCAAAATGGGGACATTTGTCATCTAAGATCATGACTTTTATCACAATACATTTTTTGTTGTTCTTGTAAAACAGTGACATTTTTTCAGTAAAATTATGACTTTTGTCATAATTTTGCCAAGTAAAATTCCGATCATTATTACAATATTGCCAACA
>NC_084751.1:12136197-12211197 GCF_033978785.1 Entelurus aequoreus | reverse complement strand
TATTATGTTAGATCCACTATAGACTGGACTCTCACACTATTATGTTAGATCCACTATGGACTGGACTCTCACACTATTATGTTAGATCCACTATGGACTGGACTCTCACACTATTATGTTAGATCCACTATGGACTGGACTCTCACTATTATGCTAGATCCACTATGGACTGGACTCTCACACTATTATGTTAGATCCACTATGGACTGGACTCTCACACTATTATGTTAGATCCACTATGGACTGGACTCTCACTATTATGTTAGATCCACTATGGACTGGACTCTCACTATTATGTTAGATCCACTATGGACTGGACTCTCACTATTATGTTAGATCCACTATGGACTGGACTCTCACACTATTATGTTAGATCCACTATGGACTGGACTCTCACACTATTATGTTAGATCCACTATGGACTGGACTCTCACACTATTATGTTAGATCCACTATGGACTGGACTCTCACACTATTATGTTAGATCCACTATGGACTGGACTCTCACACTATTATGTTAGATCCACTATGGACTGGACTCTCACACTATTATGTTAGATCCACTATGGACTGGACTCTCACTATTATGTTAGATCCACTATGGACTGGACTCTCACACTATTATGTTAGATCCACTATGGACTGGACTCTCACACTATTATATTAGATCCACTATGGACTGGACTCTCTCACTATTATGTTAGATCCACTATGGACTGGACTCTCACACTATTATATTAGATTCACTATGGACTGGACTCTCACACTATTAAGTTAGATCCACTATGGACTGGACTCTCACAATATTATGTTAGATCCCCTATGGACTGGACTCTCACTATTATGTTAGATCCACTATGGACTGGACTCTCACTATTATGCTAGATCCACTATGGACTGGACTCTCACACTAGTATGTTAGATCCACTATGGACTGGACTCTCACACTATTATGTTAGATCCACTATGGACTGGACTCTCACACTATTATGTTAGATCCACTATGGACTGGACTCTCACTATTATGTTAGATCCACTATGGACTGGACTCTCACACTATTATGTTAGATCCACTATGGACTGGACTCTCACTATTATGTTAGATCCACTATGGACTGGACTCTCACTATTATGTTAGATCCACTATGGACTGGACTCTCACTATTATGCTAGATCCACTATGGACTGGACTCTCACACTATTATGTTAGATCCACTATGGACTGGACTCTCACACTATTATGTTGGATCCACTATGGACTGGACTCTCACACTATTATGTTAGATCCACTATGGACTGGACTCTCACTATTATGTTAGATCCACTATGGACTGGACTCTCACTATTATGTTAGATCCACTATGGACTGGACTCTCACTATTATGCTAGATCCACTATGGACTGGACTCTCACACTATTATGTTAGATCCACTATGGACTGGACTCTCACACTATTATGTTAGATCCACTATGGACTGGACTCTCACACTATTATGTTAGATCCACTATGGACTGGACTCTCACTATTATGTTATATCCACTATGGACTGGACTCTCACACTATTATGTTAGATCCACTATGGACTGGACTCTCACTATTATGTTAGATCCACTATGGACTGGACTCTCACACTATTATGTTAGATAAACTATGGACTGGACTCTCACTATTATGTTAGATCCACTATGGACTGGACTCTCACACTATTATGTTAGATCCACTATGGACTGGACTCTCACACTATTATATTAGATCCACTATGGACTGGACTCTCTCACTATTATGTTAGATCCACTATGGACTGGACTCTCACACTATTATATTAGATTCACTATGGACTGGACTCTCACACTATTAAGTTAGATCCACTATGGACTGGACTCTCACAATATTATGTTAGATCCCCTATGGACTGGACTCTCACTATTATGTTAGATCCACTATGGACTGGACTCTCACACTATTATGTTAGATCCACTATGGACTGGACTCTCACTATTATGTTAGATCCACTATGGACTGGACTCTCACTATTATGCTAGATCCACTATGGACTGGACTCTCACACTATTATGTTAGATCCACTATGGACTGGACTCTCACTATTATGTTAGATCCACTATGGACTGGACTCTCACTATTATGTTAGATCCACTATGGACTGGACTCTCACTATTATGCTAGATCCACTATGGACTGGACTCTCACACTATTATGTTAGATCCACTATGGACTGGACTCTCACACTATTATGTTGGATCCACTATGGACTGGACTCTCACACTATTATGTTAGATCCACTATGGACTGGACTCTCACTATTATGTTAGATCCACTATGGACTGGACTCTCACTATTATGTTAGATCCACTATGGACTGGACTCTCACTATTATGCTAGATCCACTATGGACTGGACTCTCACACTATTATGTTAGATCCACTATGGACTGGACTCTCACACTATTATGTTAGATCCACTATGGACTGGACTCTCACACTATTATGTTAGATCCACTATGGACTGGACTCTCACTATTATGTTAGATCCACTATGGACTGGACTCTCACACTATTATGTTAGATCCACTATGGACTGGACTCTCACTATTATGTTAGATCCACTATGGACTGGACTCTCACACTATTATGTTAGATGCACTATGGACTGGACTCTCACTATTATGTTAGATCCACTATGGACTGGACTCTCACACTATTATGTTAGATCCACTATGGACTGGACTCTCACACTATTATATTAGATCCACTATGGACTGGACTCTCTCACTATTATGTTAGATCCACTATGGACTGGACTCTCACACTATTATATTAGATTCACTATGGACTGGACTCTCACACTATTAAGTTAGATCCACTATGGACTGGACTCTCACAATATTATGTTAGATCCCCTATGGACTGGACTCTCACACTATTATGTTAGATCCACTATGGACTGGACTCTCACTATTATGTTAGATCCACTATGGACTGGACTCTCACTATTATGCTAGATCCACTATGGACTGGACTCTCACACTAGTATGTTAGATCCACTATGGACTGGACTCTCACACTATTATGTTAGATCCACTATGGACTGGACTCTCACACTATTATGTTAGATCCACTATGGACTGGACTCTCACTATTATGTTAGATCCACTATGGACTGGACTCTCACACTATTATGTTAGATCCACTATGGACTGGACTCTCACTATTATGTTAGATCCACTATGGACTGGACTCTCACTATTATGTTAGATCCACTATGGACTGGACTCTCACTATTATGCTAGATCCACTATGGACTGGACTCTCACACTATTATGTTAGATCCACTATGGACTGGACTCTCACACTATTATGTTGGATCCACTATGGACTGGACTCTCACACTATTATGTTAGATCCACTATGGACTGGACTCTCACTATTATGTTAGATCCACTATGGACTGGACTCTCACTATTATGTTAGATCCACTATGGACTGGACTCTCACTATTATGCTAGATCCACTATGGACTGGACTCTCACACTATTATGTTAGATCCACTATGGACTGGACTCTCACACTATTATGTTAGATCCACTATGGACTGGACTCTCACTATTATGTTAGATCCACTATGGACTGGACTCTCACACTATTATGTTAGATCCACTATGGACTGGACTCTCACTATTATGTTAGATCCACTATGGACTGGACTCTCACACTATTATGTTAGATCCACTATGGACTGGACTCTCACTATTATGTTAGATCCACTATGGACTGGACTCTCACACTATTATGTTAGATCCACTATGGACTGGACTCTCACACTATTATATTAGATCCACTATGGACTGGACTCTCTCACTATTATGTTAGATCCACTATGGACTGGACTCTCACACTATTATATTAGATTCACTATGGACTGGACTCTCACACTATTAAGTTAGATCCACTATGGACTGGACTCTCACAATATTATGTTAGATCCCCTATGGACTGGACTCTCACACTATTATGTTAGATCCACTATGGACTGGACTCTCACTATTATGTTAGATCCACTATGGACTGGACTCTCACTATTATGCTAGATCCACTATGGACTGGACTCTCACACTAGTATGTTAGATCCACTATGGACTGGACTCTCACACTATTATGTTAGATCCACTATGGACTGGACTCTCACACTATTATGTTAGATCCACTATGGACTGGACTCTCACTATTATGTTAGATCCACTATGGACTGGACTCTCACACTATTATGTTAGATCCACTATGGACTGGACTCTCACTATTATGTTAGATCCACTATGGACTGGACTCTCACTATTATGTTAGATCCACTATGGACTGGACTCTCACTATTATGCTAGATCCACTATGGACTGGACTCTCACACTATTATGTTAGATCCACTATGGACTGGACTCTCACACTATTATGTTGGATCCACTATGGACTGGACTCTCACACTATTATGTTAGATCCACTATGGACTGGACTCTCACTATTATGTTAGATCCACTATGGACTGGACTCTCACTATTATGTTAGATCCACTATGGACTGGACTCTCACTATTATGCTAGATCCACTATGGACTGGACTCTCACACTATTATGTTAGATCCACTATGGACTGGACTCTCACACTATTATGTTAGATCCACTATGGACTGAACTCTCACACTATTATGTTAGATCCACTATGGACTGGACTCTCACTATTATGTTAGATCCACTATGGACTGGACTCTCACACTATTATGTTAGATCCACTATGGACTGGACTCTCACTATTATGTTAGATCCACTATGGACTGGACTCTCACACTATTATGTTAGATGCACTATGGACTGGACTCTCACTATTATGTTAGATCCACTATGGACTGGACTCTCACACTATTATGTTAGATCCACTATGGACTGGACTCTCACACTATTATATTAGATCCACTATGGACTGGACTCTCTCACTATTATGTTAGATCCACTATGGACTGGACTCTCACACTATTATATTAGATTCACTATGGACTGGACTCTCACACTATTAAGTTAGACCCACTATGGACTGGACTCTCACAATATTATGTTAGATCCCCTATGGACTGGACTCTCACACTATTATGTTAGATCCACTATGGACTGGACTCTCACTATTATGTTAGATCCACTATGGACTGGACTCTCACTATTATGCTAGATCCACTATGGACTGGACTCTCACACTAGTATGTTAGATCCACTATGGACTGGACTCTCACACTATTATGTTAGATCCACTATGGACTGGACTCTCACACTATTATGTTAGATCCACTATGGACTGGACTCTCACTATTATGTTAGATCCACTATGGACTGGACTCTCACACTATTATGTTAGATCCACTATGGACTGGACTCTCACTATTATGTTAGATCCACTATGGACTGGACTCTCACTATTATGTTAGATCCACTATGGACTGGACTCTCACTATTATGCTAGATCCACTATGGACTGGACTCTCACACTATTATGTTAGATCCACTATGGACTGGACTCTCACACTATTATGTTGGATCCACTATGGACTGGACTCTCACACTATTATGTTAGATCCACTATGGACTGGACTCTCACTATTATGTTAGATCCACTATGGACTGGACTCTCACTATTATGTTAGATCCACTATGGACTGGACTCTCACTATTATGCTAGATCCACTATGGACTGGACTCTCACACTATTATGTTAGATCCACTATGGACTGGACTCTCACACTATTATGTTAGATCCACTATGGACTGGACTCTCACTATTATGTTAGATCCACTATGGACTGGACTCTCACACTATTATGTTAGATCCACTATGGACTGGACTCTCACTATTATGTTAGATCCACTATGGACTGGACTCTCACACTATTATGTTAGATCCACTATGGACTGGACTCTCACTATTATGTTAGATCCACTATGGACTGGACTCTCACACTATTATGTTAGATCCACTATGGACTGGACTCTCACACTATTATATTAGATCCACTATGGACTGGACTCTCTCACTATTATGTTAGATCCACTATGGACTGGACTCTCACACTATTATATTAGATTCACTATGGACTGGACTCTCACACTATTAAGTTAGATCCACTATGGACTGGACTCTCACAATATTATGTTAGATCCCCTATGGACTGGACTCTCACACTATTATGTTAGATCCACTATGGACTGGACTCTCACTATTATGTTAGATCCACTATGGACTGGACTCTCACTATTATGCTAGATCCACTATGGACTGGACTCTCACACTAGTATGTTAGATCCACTATGGACTGGACTCTCACACTATTATGTTAGATCCACTATGGACTGGACTCTCACACTATTATGTTAGATCCACTATGGACTGGACTCTCACTATTATGTTAGATCCACTATGGACTGGACTCTCACACTATTATGTTAGATCCACTATGGACTGGACTCTCACTATTATGTTAGATCCACTATGGACTGGACTCTCACTATTATGTTAGATCCACTATGGACTGGACTCTCACTATTATGCTAGATCCACTATGGACTGGACTCTCACACTATTATGTTAGATCCACTATGGACTGGACTCTCACACTATTATGTTGGATCCACTATGGACTGGACTCTCACACTATTATGTTAGATCCACTATGGACTGGACTCTCACTATTATGTTAGATCCACTATGGACTGGACTCTCACTATTATGTTAGATCCACTATGGACTGGACTCTCACTATTATGCTAGATCCACTATGGACTGGACTCTCACACTATTATGTTAGATCCACTATGGACTGGACTCTCACACTATTATGTTAGATCCACTATGGACTGGACTCTCACACTATTATGTTAGATCCACTATGGACTGGACTCTCACTATTATGTTAGATCCACTATGGACTGGACTCTCACACTATTATGTTAGATCCACTATGGACTGGACTCTCACACTATTATGTTAGATCCACTATGGACTGGACTCTCACTATTATGTTAGATCCACTATGGACTGGACTCTCACACTATTAACTAGATCCACTATGAACTGGACTCTCACACTATTATGTTAGATCCACTATGGACTGGACTCTCACTATTATGTTAGATCCACTATGGACTGGACTCTCACACTATTATGTTAGATCCACTATGGACTGGACTCTCACTATTATGTTAGATCCACTATGGACTGGACTCTCACTATTATGTTAGATCCACTATGGACTGGACTCTCACACTATTATGTTAGATCCACTATGGACTGGACTCTCACACTATTATGTTAGATCCACTATGGACTGGACTCTCTCACTATTATGTTAGATCTGCGGTCCCCTCCAAGGTTCGTCATTGTCATCCCATTGGGTTGAGTTTTTCCTTGCCCTGATGTGGGATCTGAGCCGAGGATGTCTTTGTGGCTTGAGCAGCCCTTTTAGACACTCGTGATTTAGGGCTATATAAGTAAACATTGATTGATTGATTGATTGACATGAGCTTGTAAGTTAAGTTAAAGTACCAATGATTGACACACACACACTAGATGTGGTGAAATTTGTCCTCTGCATTTGACCCATCCCCCTTGATCACCCCCTGGGAGGTGAGGGGAGCAGTGAGCAGCAGCGGTGGCCACGCCCGGGAATCATTTTTGGTGATTTAACCCCCAATTCCAACCCTTGATGTTGAATGCCAAGCAGGGAGGTAACGGCTCCCATTTTTTATAGTCTTTGGGGGTTTGAACTCACGACCTAGCCATCTCAGGGCGGACACTCCAACCACTGGGCCACCGATTTAGGTTACTCAACAAAACGGCCGTAAGCAGAAGCAGACTTTTTTTTTTTTATGGTTGTGATTTTGTCAATGCAGACGACGACATCACCTTAAACAGTTCTTGTCCTGTAACCATGGCGACGTCAAAGTGGGCTAAGATATTCCTCCCTCCCCGCAGCATAAAGAGTCACAGATGTCACAGAACAAAAACTCCCCAGAGAGCAGGAGGCCAAACGTGCTCATTTTATTCCACAGTTTGGTGCTATCACGCACATTGCACGCCTTCCCTCCTAATTGGCAACAACAACAACAACAACAACGACGTCAACAACACCCTTGCACGCCCTCCCTGGACATCTGCTGCATGACCCCGGGTGTGGACACACATCCTCACGCAGCGAGTCCTCCTTAATAAGTGCGAGCACGTTGTGAAGATTATGCAAACCCGGCTCGCATGATAGGCTTCTTATCTCTGGGGCAAGATTACGGTTTTTTTGTGGTTTTTTTTGCATGAGTGCCGACCAGTGTTTGAAAAAAAAAAAAAAAAAAAAAAAACTAGAATAGTTCTCGGAAGACCTGCGCCATGGTTTTTCTGCAATCAGCTCCGACGAGAACGAGGCAGCCGACGGCGACGTAAAAGAGCGTCGAGCCGAAACATACACTGTGAATGACGGTTTTTGGCGCCCCCTATGGGTTGTGGTCGGAGCAGGGCGTGGAAATGTCAGTTCATGAACGACATTAGAACTTTTACTTCTAATGTATTCCAAGCCGCTTCCTGCTCCGCCAATGTTCATAATATGATAGCAAAGTTCCCCATATAAGTTAAAGTACCAATGATTGTCACACACACACACTCGGTGTGGTGAAATTTGTCCTCTGCATCACCCTTGTTCACCCCCCTGGGAGGTGAGGGGAGCAGTGAGCAGCAGCGGTGGCCACGCCCGGGAATCGTTTTTTTGGTGATTTAACCCCCAATTCCAACCCTTGATGCTGAGTGCCAAGCAGGGAGGTAACGGCTCCCATTTTTTTAGTCTCTGGTATGACTCGGCCGGGGTTTGAACTCACGACCTACCCGTCTCAGGGCGGACACTCTAACCACTAAGCCACTGAGTAGGTCATATATATAAAATACTGAATGCATTTTAGTACAAAACATGCATCCAATTCAATTCAAGTTTAATATAAAAAAGTACAAAAATTGTTTTCTTCGGACTATAAGGCGCACTTAAAATCCTTTCGTTTTCTCAAAAATCGACAGTGCGCCTTATGTTTTTTGTGCTTACCGACCTCCGAAGCAATTTTATTGGTACATGGTGTAATGACAAGTGTTAGAATAATTGTATCTGAGTTCTCACAAAACTTTGTGTCGCCGTGAGTTCCCGGCGAGAGGACAAAAGCTGTCTTTGATCCTACCAAGAAGAAGGCTAGTAAAACTCCACTGTGTAGGATGGGAAGCAACATGAAGGTGTTCTGTTTCTTTCATGTATTGTAATCCACAGAAAGATTTTGTCTGGACCCGAGATCTACAAAGCGGAGAGGAAGCAGGGCCTGACTCCCCTCCAGGCACCTTTTCTTTGAACTGTTTTGTAACAAAGGCGATGGCTGTTTACGACCCCCCTCCCTTAGAAACAGCTGTTGCCATGTAATCAGGGAGAAGTCCAAATAAAAGAGGAGGCGTACAATCTTTCGTCAGAGCGTGGTGGGACACTGTGCAAGGGTACAGTGTCTACGTGTTTCTCCTCAATTGAGCTAAATTGAATTCTGTCTCTGTTTAATTCCTTGCTTCTTGTCTTGTTTAATAGATGTCCTCAATGTTTGAACCTGACAGTGTGCATCAGTTCACAGCTGTGATACGTTAACTACTTCCTGGTTTATGGAGGATGATGCAAGACCAGGACCGCCTTTAAACACGCTTTGTGCTGCCATCATAGATGATCTTTGACTATGTGGCTTGTACAGTTCAACGCAAGGAGAAGGTAATCCTATGTGTTTACCGCTAATTTGTATTTAGTAAAATTTAATAAGCTGCCATGCAAGGCCCTAACCACCACCCATCAGGAGCAAGGGTGAAGTGTCCTGCTCAAGGGCACCGCGGACGAGACGAGGTTGGTAGAAGGTGGGGATCGAACCAGGAACCCTCAGGTTGCTGGCACGGCCACTCTCCCAACAGCGCCACGCCGAAAAAAGCGGAGTTTGAGTACGCTCGTGCTGTGTGTGCCACGCTTTGAGAACAGATGGTGGAAGGCGTTAAAAAGAATGTGACAAAACTATTCTTAGGTGACTCAAACAAAAAGCTAAATTCGAGCTGCATTTTTATCCAGATTTGCACCGAATGACAACAGATTCAAATGTTCTGACTAAGAAGCAAACAATGACATGGGAGAAAATGCAGCCCTGTAAAGGAAATGTCATGCTTCCAAAAAGTTAAAAAAAAATTAAATAAACAAGCACAAGTACCATTTAAGTCCTTTTTTTTGTCTTTCAGGCAACATAAATGTTTTTGTTTGGTTCTAGCAATTTTTTGTTTGTTTAAATGGATCAAAAGCAACATTGAAATTTGAATAATGCAATTTTTTTCTTGAGGCAACCAAACCACCAAGTTGAATTAAATAGTGGTATGTCAGTTGGAGCACATAATAAGATAAGGCCCCTTAGTTTGATAGTGGATCGGAAAGAGGCTCTAATTGGGACTTCGGAATGCAAAAGTGATAGCCCTGTCCTTGAGAAGAGACTACCTGTCTAGCTGTTATGACTTACAGCAGTTGTTTTCCAGAAACTAACACACAAACATCTCCTTTTAGGGTCAGGATGTGCTCTCCTGACTTATTATTACATTTTAACAGAAGTGTAGATAGAACACGTTGAAACAGAAAGTAAGCAGATATTAACAGTAAATGAACAAGTGGATTAATAATCCATTTTTACGGCTTGTCCTTAATAATGTTGACAAAACAATAGGTGGATAAATGACACAATATGTTACTGCATACGTCGGCAGACTAATTAGGAGCCTTTGTTTGTTTACTTACTACTAAAAGACAAGTTGTCTAGTATGTTCACTATTTTATTGAAGGACAAACTTGCAATAATAAACATATGTTTCATGTACCCTAAGATTTGTTGATAAAATAAAGCCAACAATGACATTTTTTGTGGTCCCCTTTATTTAAAGTTAAATACACACACGAGGTGTGGCGAAATTATTCTCTGCATTTCACCCATCCCCCTTGATCACCCCCTGGGAGGTGAGGGGAGCAGTGGGCAGCGGCGGTGGCCACGCCCGGGAATCATTTTTGGTGATTTAACCCCCAATTCCATAGGTTGATTGGCAACACTAAATGATCCCTAGTGTGTGAATGTTGTCTGTCTATCTGTGTTGGCCCTGTGATGAGGTGGCGACTTGTCCAGGGTGTACCCCGCCTTCCGCCCGAATGCTCCAGCACCCCTTGTGACCCCAAAAGGGACAAGGGGTAGAAAATAGACGGATGGAACCCCCAATTCCAACCCTTAATGCTGAGTGCCAAGCAGGGAAGTAATGGCTCCCATTTTTATAGTCTTTGGTATGACTCGGCCGGGGTTTGAACTCACAACCTACCCATCTCAGGGCGAACACTCTTAGAAAAGTATTGAAAAGTACAGAGAAGTATCGAAATAATTTTGGTATCGGGACAAAAAAATCCTATTTTTATGGTTAAATTACTCTAAATTTGTACTGTAATTTTTCTATTTTTTTTAAATAGTTTATAAAACTGTAGAATTGAAGACATTATCTGTAAATAAACAATCCGCCTGTTATTTTAAGTAATATGCCAGTAATGACAAACTATGTATATTTATTTATTTTTTTACAGAAAAATACCAAATTAATTATACATAGCATTTTCTGTTGAAGCTAACTTAGCTACGGGACCTCACAGAGCTATGCTAAAAACATTAGCTCTCCACCTACGCCAGCCAGCCCTCATCTGCTCATCAACACCCGTGCTCACCTGCGTTCCAGCGATCGACGGCGCGACGAAGGACTTCACCCGATCATCGATGCGGTCGGCGGCTAGCGTCGGATAGCGCGTCTGCTATCCACCTCTAAGTCCTCCTGGTTGCGTTGCTGCAGCCGGCCGCTAATACACCGATCCCCCCTACAACTTTCTTCTTTGCAGTCTCCATTGTTCATTAAACAAATTGCAAAAGATTCACCAACACAGATGTCCAGAATACTGTGGAATTTTTAAATGTAAACAGAGCTTTTTTGTATTGGATTCAAAGGCGTCCGAATACTTCCGGTTCAACGATTGACGTCACGCGCATACGTCATCATACATAGACGTTTTCAACCGGAAGTTTAGCGGGAATTTTAAAATTGCACTTTATAAGTTAACCCGGCCGTATTGGCATCTGTTGCAATGTTAAGATTTCATCATTGATATATAAACTATCAGACTGCGTGGTCGCTAGTAGTGGCTTTCAGTAGGCCTTTAAAGATCTAAAACAATTTGGAGGAATGTCCGGGGTGTCATGTCTGTTCATGTTTTTGTTTTGGCCATGTGTTCGTTTTTTGGACTCTTTTTAGTTCCTGGTTGCACTTCCTTGTTTGGTTTGGTTTCCATGGTCACCCATTAGTTTTCACCTGTCGTGTCACGCACCTGTTTTCACTGATCACGTCACTATTTAAATCTGTCTGTTTCTGTTGTTCGTCCTGGCGTCCTCACACTATTTCAGCACTCTGCTTCATGTCGTGTCACAGTTCTTTGCCAAGTCCCATACCAAGTCCAAGACCAACCATGCCAAGACCAACCATGGCCACGACAAGCTTCGCCACGCCAAGCTTCGCCGCCTGCTTCATCTGCTGCTTCTACGCCTGCCATGACGACGACGCCGAACCTGTCTTCTCGTCGGCCACGGATATGGCCGCTGCCTGGTCGTCCGCCACGCCAAGTGCGCCCACGTCATCGTCTGCCACGGATGTGGCCCTTCCCGGGTCGCCCACCTCGCCTGTGGCGGCGGCGTTCCACTCGCCGCCGCCACATGACTATGCCTCGGTGGATTCGGGGCCACTTGGCCTGGCGACCCACCGCCACGTCCCCCTCCCGCCCTCCCTTGACTCTTGATCCTGTTTTTTGGACATCTGGGATCTGTCCGTAAGGGGGGGGGGTTCTGTCATGTCTGTTCATGTTTTTGTTTTGGCCATGTGTTTGTTTTTTGGACTCTTTTTAGTTCCTGGTTGCACTTCCTTGTTTGGTTTGGTTTCCATGGTCACCCATTAGTTTTCACCTGTCTTGTCACGCACCTGTTTCACATCTCGAGTCACGCACCTGTTTTCACTGATCACGTCACTATTTAAATCTGTCTGTTTCTGTTGTTCGTCCTGGCGTCCTCGCACTATTTCAGCACTCTGCTTCATGTCACGTCACAGTTCTTTGCCAAGTAAGTTTTGTTCATTTATGCCACAGTTATGGGCTCACCACCCATAGCAGGGGCCATAGAGGTCGGGTGCAATGTGAGCTGGGCGGCAGCCGAAGGCAGGGCACTTGGCGGTCCGATCCTCGGCTACAGAAGCTAGCTCTTGGGACGTGGAACGTCACCTCGCTGGGGGGGGGAAGGAGCCTGAGCTAGTGCGCGAGGTGGAGAAGTTCCGGCTAGACGTAGTCGGACTCACTTCGACGCACAGCAAGGGCTCTGGAACCAGTTCTCTCGAGAGGGGATGGACTCTCTTCCACTCTGGCGTTGCCGGCAGGATGCCACCCGAACGCCTCCCTAGGGAGGTGTTTAGGGCACGTCCGACCGGTAGGAGGCCACGGGGAAGACCCAGGACACGTTGGGAAGACTATGTCTCCCGGCTGGCCTGGGAACGCCTCGGGATCCCCCGGGAAGAGCTAGACGAAGTGGCTGGGGAGAGGGAAGTCTGGGCTTCCCTGCTTAGGCTGCTGCCCCCGCGACCCGACCTCGGATAAGCGGAAGAAGATGGATGGATGGATGGATGTTCATAGTTTCTGCATTTGTGCAAGTTTTGTGTTTATTACCAAGTTTTGTATTTCCGCCTTTGTGCGCACCTTTTGTTCTCCTAGTCGAGTTTTTTACCTCCACTGTGAGCGCCTTTTTGTTTATTCCTTTTTTTTATTTGTTAAAATTATGTATTCAAATTCACGACTTGCCCGCGCCAATTTTCCTTTGCCTTCTGGGAGAACAAACCACGCCATGAACCAAGTCGTGACACGGGGGGGACCAGATTGAAAAGCTTAACGTGCCGCATGTGGCCCCCGGGCCTTCATTTGCCCATGGTCTTCTTCTGGAAATGTGTCCTCTAAAACAATTCCGTTGAATATCCTCATAAAACATTCAAATGCATAATAAGTTGCATGTGTTGTAATCTGCTGATGAAGTGTTTGACGTCCGTGCAGCTCCCAGACAAAAGTGACATCCTCCCACTCACTAATGCATGCGCGGGGAGCCGTGGATTCTTCACTCTTTTGGCGAATTATGCGCGTGATAACCCGCAGTGACGTGGGTCTCCTCGGCGAACTGGGATGGTGGACTCTCATGTGTGTGTGTGTGTGTGTGTGTGTGTGTGTGTGTGTGTGTGTGTGTGTGTGTGTGTGTGTGTGTGTGTGTGTGTGTGTGTGTGTGTGTGTGTGTGTGTGTGTGTGTGACACACTCTTCGTCCTCATCCTCCACTGCATGCGCACCCAAAACTTGGAGGCTGCGAAAGTCCTGAGCTTGATGCGCCACGCACCCGCAGGACCCCCGGCAGCCACAGCGCAGGGAGGAGGAGGAGGGGAAGGAGGAGGAGGAGTGGGGGGGCGAACATGAGTGTGCCGAAAAGTGAATCCGCCACGTCCTTGCTGAGATCCTCGGTGCTCCAGCGCATGTCGGATCCCGCACCCCGCCAGAAGAACCGGCGCGGAGGGCGAGGCGCGGAGGCAGCCGGAGGCTCCGTGGAGGAGGAGGCGAGCGCCAGGAGACCTCTGTGCCGGCCCACGGAGGACGTGAAGCAAAAGTCACGCAGCAAGTCCTGCAAGTCCAAAAGCGGGCTCGGACGCAAGGGCGCGCCAGGTGAGCCGCGCAAGGAAGTCCAAGACGACACCGAGTTCTTCTTCCAGACCGGAAAGAAGGGCGCCGCTGGTGGGTCAGCGTCCAGTCTCAGCTCGGACACCCCGGCTCGGACCACTTCCGGCCGGAGGTCCAAGAGGCTCAGCACCACTTCCGACTATGACGCCAGTCTGCACCCTATCGTCAAGTCCGTGTTCGGGCAGGTACGTTTAGACCTTTTTTCTTCTTTTTTTTTTTATTTTTTCCATTCAATTTAAAATGACTCATCAGTCCCTGAACTAAAGCCACAACATGCACGCTGGATTTGGGATTCTTGCATTCTTCACTAAAACAACTATCAATCAATCAATCAATCAATCAATCAATCAATCAATCAATCAATCAATCAATCAATGTTTACTTGTATAGCCATAGTGGATCTAGCATAATAGTGTGAGAGTCCAGTCCATAGTGGATCTAACATAATAGTGTGAGAGTCCAGTCCATAGTGGATCTAACATAATAGTGTGAGAGTCCAGTCCATAGTGGATCTAACATAATAGTGTGAGAGTCCAGTCCATAGTGGATCTAACATAATAGTGTGAGAGTCCAGTCCATAGTGGATCTAACATAATAGTGAGAGTCCAGTCCATAGTGGATCTAACATAATAGTGTGAGAGTCCAGTCCATAGTGGATCTAACATAATAGTGAGAGTCCAGTCCATAGTGGATCTAACATAATATTGTGAGAGTCCAGTCCATAGTGGATCTAACATAATAGTGTGAGAGTCCAGTCCATAGTGGATCTAACATAATAGTGTGAGAGTCCAGTCCATAGTGGATCTAACATAATAGTGTGAGTGTCCAGTCCATAGTGGATCTAACATAATAGTGTGAGAGTCCAGTCCATAGTGGATCTAACATAATAGTGAGAGTTCAGTCTATAGTGGATCTAACATAATAGTGTGAGAGTCCAGTCCATAGTGGATCTAACATAATAGTGTGAGAGTCCAGTCCATAGTGGATCTAACATAATAGTGTGAGAGTCCAGTCCATAGTGGATCTAACATAATAGTGTGAGAGTCCAGTCCATAGTGGATCTAACATAATAGTGAGAGTCCAGTCCATAGTGGATCTAACATAATAGTGTGAGAGTCCAGTCCATAGTGGATCTAACATAATAGTGAGAGTCCAGTCCATAGTGGATCTAACATAATATTGTGAGAGTCCAGTCCATAGTGGATCTAACATAATAGTGTGAGAGTCCAGTCCATAGTGGATCTAACATAATAGTGTGAGAGTCCAGTCCATAGTGGATCTAACATAATAGTGTGAGTGTCCAGTCCATAGTGGATCTAACATAATAGTGTGAGAGTCCAGTCCATAGTGGATCTAACATAATAGTGAGAGTTCAGTCTATAGTGGATCTAACATAATAGTGTGAGAGTCCAGTCCATAGTGGATCTAACATAATAGTGTGAGAGTCCAGTCCATAGTGGATCTAACATAATAGTGTGAGAGTCCAGTCCATAGTGGATCTAACATAATAGTGTGAGAGTCCAGTCCATAGTGGATCTAACATAATAGTGTGAGAGTCCAGTCCATAGTGGATCTAACATAATAGTGTGAGAGTCCAGTCCATAGTGGATCTAACATAATAGTGAGAGTCCAGTCCATAGTGGATCTAACATAATAGTGTGAGAGTCCAGTCCATAGTGGATCTAACATAATAGTGAGAGTCCAGTCCATAGTGGATCTAACATAATATTGTGAGAGTCCAGTCCATAGTGGATCTAACATAATAGTGTGAGAGTCCAGTCCATAGTGGATCAAACATAATAGTGTGAGAGTCCAGTCCATAGTGGATCTAACATAATAGTGTGAGTGTCCAGTCCATAGTGGATCTAACATAATAGTGTGAGAGTCCAGTCCATAGTGGATCTAACATAATAGTGAGAGTTCAGTCTATAGTGGATCTAACATAATAGTGTGAGAGTCCAGTCCATAGTGGATCTAACATAATAGTGTGAGAGTCCAGTCCATAGTGGATCTAACATAATAGTGTGAGAGTCCAGTCCATAGTGGATCTAACATAATAGTGTGAGAGTCCAGTCCATAGTGGATCTAACATAATAGTGTGAGAGTCCAGTCCATAGTGGATCTAACATAATAGTGTGAGAGTCCAGTCCATAGTGGATCTAACATAATAGTGTAAGAGTCCAGTCCATAGTGGATCTAACATAATAGTGTGAGTGTCCAGTCCATAGTGGATCTAACATAATAGTGTGAGAGTCCAGTCCATAGTGGATCTAACATAATAGTGAGAGTTCAGTCTATAGTGAATCTAACATAATAGTGTGAGAGTCCAGTCCATAGTGGATCTAACATAATAGTGTGAGAGTCCAGTCCATAGTGGATCTAACATAATAGTGTGAGAGTCCAGTCCATAGTGGATCTAACATAATAGTGTGAGAGTCCAGTCCATAGTGGATCTAACATAATAGTGTAAGAGTCCAGTCCATAGTGGATCTAACATAATAGTGTGAGTGTCCAGTCCATAGTGGATCTAACATAATAGTGTGAGAGTCCAGTCCATAGTGGATCTAACATAATAGTGAGAGTTCAGTCTATAGTGGATCTAACATAATAGTGTGAGAGTCCAGTCCATAGTGGATCTAACATAATAGTGTGAGAGTCCAGTCCATAGTGGATCTAACATAATAGTGTGAGAGTCCAGTCCATAGTGGATCTAACATAATAGTGTGAGAGTCCAGTCCATAGTGGATCTAACATAATAGTGTGAGAGTCCAGTCCATAGTGGATCTAACATAATAGTGTGAGAGTCCAGTCCATAGTGGATCTAACATAATAGTGTGAGAGTCCAGTCCATAGTGGATCTAACATAATAGTGTGAGAGTCCAGTCCATAGTGGATCTAACATAATAGTGTGAGAGTCCAGTCCATAGTGGATCTAATATAATAGTGTTAGAGTCCAGTCCATAATGGATCTAACATAATAGTGTGAGAGTCCAGTCCATAGTGGATCTAACATAATAGTGTGAGAGTCCAGTCCATAGTGGATCTAACATAATAGTGTGAGAGTCCAGTCCATAGTGGATCTAACATAATAGTGTGAGAGTCCAGTCCATAGTGGATCTAATATAATAGGTTGAGAGTCCAGCCCATAGTGGATCTAACATAATAGTGAGAGTCCAGTCCATAGTGGATCTAACATAATAGGTTGAGAGTCCAGTCCATAGTGGATCTAACATAATAGTGTGAGAGTCCAGTCCATAGTGGATCTAATATAATAGGTTGAGAGTCCAGTCCATAGTGGATCTAATATAATAGGTTGAGAGTCCAGTCCATAGTGGATCTAACATAATAGTGAGAGTCCAGTCCATAGTGGATCTAACATAATAGTGAGAGTCCAGTCCATAGTGGATCTAACATAATAGTGTGAGAGTCCAGTCCATAGTGGATCGAACATAATAGTGTGAGAGTCCAGTCCATAGTGGATCCAACATAATAGTGTGAGAGTCCAGTCCATAGTGGATCTAACATAATAGTGAGAGTCCAGTCCATAGTGGATATAACATATTAGGTTGAGAGTCCAGTCCATAGTGGATCTAATGTAATAGGTTGAGAGTCCAGTCCATAGTGGGGCCAGCCGGAGATCGTCTTGAGTGGAGACAAGTCAGCAGTGCAGAGATGTCCTCAACTGATGCACAGATAAATGCGTCAAAATGTAATATCGGAAATTATCGGTATCGTTTTTTTTATTATCGGTATCGTTTATTTATTCATTTATTTTTTACACTCATTCACACAAAAGGGTTGTTTCTTTCTGTTATTAATATTCTGCTTCCTACATTATATATCAATATATATCAATAGTGTGAGTCCAGTCCATAGTGGATCTAACATAATAGTGAGAGTCCAGTCCATAGTGGATCTAACATAATAGTGAGAGTCCAGTCCATAGTGGATCTAACATAATAGTGTGAGAGTCCAGTCCATAGTGGATCTAATATAATAGTGTTAGAGTCCAGTCCATAATGGATCTAACATAATAGTGTGAGAGTCCAGTCCATAGTGGATCTAACATAATAGTGTGAGAGTCCAGTCCATAGTGGATCTAACATAATAGTGTGAGAGTACAGTCCATAGTGGATCTAACATAATAGGTTGAGAGTCCAGTCCATAGTGGATCTAACATAATAGTGAGAGTCCAGTCCATAGTGGATCTAACATAATAGGTTGAGAGTCCAGTCCATAGTGGATCTAACATAATAGTGTGAGAGTCCAGTCCATAGTGGATCGAACATAATAGAGTGAGAGTCCAGTCCATAGTGGATCTAACATAATAGTGTGAGAGTCCAGTCCATAGTGGATCTAACATAATAGTGTGAGAGTCCAGTCCATAGTGGATCTAACATAATAGTGTGGGAGTCCAGTCCATAGTGGATCTAATATAATAGGTTGAGAGTCCAGTCCATAGTGGATCTAACATAATAGTGAGAGTCCAGTCCATAGTGGATCTAACATAATAGTGTGAGAGTCCAGTCCATAGTGGATCGAACATAATAGTGTGAGAGTCCAGTCCATAGTGGATCTAACATAATAGTGAGAGTCCAGTCCATAGTGGATCTAACATATTAGGTTGAGAGTCCAGTCCATAGTGGATCTAATGTAATAGGTTGAGAGTCCAGTCCATAGTGGGGCCAGCTGGAGATCGTCTTGAGTGGAGACAAGTCAGCAGTGCAGAGACGTCCTCAACTGATGCACAGATGAGTGGTCCACCCCAGGGCCCCACTTTGAACAGCTAGCGCTTCATCTGTGGTCACCTAATCTGTGCCCCCCCCCCCTCCCCTCTCCACGAATGGGGGAAGAGCAGAAAAGAAATGGCAGATCAACTGGTCTAAAAGGGGGTCTATTTAAAGGCTAGAATATACAAATGAGTTTTAAGATGGGACTTAAATGCTTCTACTGAGGACTTGGAAACAACGTTGAAAAAGTGTTATATTTGTCCATTGAGACAATGTTGGATCCACGTTGTTGTTTGGGAAATGACCAACATTCAACGGTCAAATCAAGGTCACGCAGAACCCGACAGAAAACCAACTTTTCTTACCTTCTAGTACCTGCTGATCGGTTTTTGTGATCTGCATGTCCGCCATTGTAGTCCGTGCCGACGCCGTAGTCGATAAGCTTCTTCTTTTTCTCTATCGTCTTGCTATGGGGCATTTCTAATATAAAGTAGTGTAAAGTTCTAACTTATATCTCGCCATAAAAGTGCTAAAAACATACCGGTGTAGTGAGTTTACATTATTCACCCAAGGAACTTTAGTTATTAGAGAGTTCCGGTCGGACGTTTTTTCACGGGACACATTTCTGGCCTTGTTGTTGCACCAGTGAGCCACGGATGAGGAGATTCTGTTCCGGTATTGATTGAAGTAAAGTCTGAACCGCTAAATATCTTCTCCAGGGACACCTTTATTCATTCAGTAGGGGCCCATCACAAGTTGAGGTACTACGCTTGTTACTGTCGGTTAAACGGGGAAAGTATTCAAGCCAGTTCTCAATACGATGCGGTGCAACGACCCCAGAAGGTTTTAAAAACCTGGCAAGGTCGTGTCAAGGTGCGTCTTATCATCCCTCCCCCTGATTGCTCCTCAACCCTTTTTTTGTGTGGTTCTGTCCAATCCCTCCTCCGTCACCGTCAGCGGTGTGGCTGATAGAAAGCTGAAGAGGAGACAATTACCCCCGCGCACACTAATGTGCGCCAGAAATAACTGGTCTCGCTCTCTCTCCCCATCTCAATCCAGGCTGCGAGATTCAATCAGTCTCAGAGGTTTTCAACGCAAAATCCATCCGTCAGGTCAGAGATGTTCTATTTATAGTCCCCGGCAGCTCCCTGGTGACGAGCGCGCCCAAATAGCTCGTCCTCAAATCCGGTTCGGGACGCTTCATTAGGTACACCTGTCCAGTTAGAGATGTACCTCAGTAGAAGCATTTAAGTCCCATCTTAACACTCATTTGCATACTCTAGCCTTTAAATAGACCCCCTTTTATCATTTAAGAGCTCTAGTTTCTTCTGTAAACCATGGGGTACGCCTTTTAGGGGCCCTTTTTAGCTTTAGCGGTGCTGTCCACCCCAGGTCCCGACTTTGGACAGCCAGCCACCGAACAATATTATGATAGATCCACTATGGACTGGACTCTCACTATTATGTTAGATCCACTATGGACTGGACTCTAACAATATTATGTTAGATCCACTATGGACTGGACTTTCACAATATTATGATAGATCCACTACGGACTGGACTCTCACAATATTATGCTAGATCCACTATGGACTGGACTTTCACAATATTATGATAGATACACTATGGACTGGACTCTCACTATTATGTTAGATCCACTATGGACTGGACTCTCACTATTATGTTAGATCCACTATGGACTGGACTTTCACAATATTATGATAGATTCACTATGGACTGGACTCTCACACTATTATGTTAGATCCACTATGGACTGGACTCTCACACTATTATGTTAGATCCACTATGGACTGGACTCTCACACTATTATGTTAGATCCACTATGGACTGGACTCTCACACTATTATGTTAGATCCACTATGGACTGGACTCTCACACTATTATGTTAGATCCACTATGGACTGGACTCTCACTATTATGTTAGACCCACTATGGACTGGACTCTCACACTATTATGTTAGATCCACTATGGACTGGACTCTCACACTATTATGTTAGATCCACTATGGACTGGACTCTCACTATTATGTTAGACCCACTATGGACTGGACTCTCACACTATTATGTTAGATCCACTATGGACTGGACTCTCACACTATTATGTTAGATCCACTATGGACTGGACTCTCACACTATTATGTTAGATCCACTATGGACTGGACTCTCACACTATTATGTTAGATCCACTATGGACTGGACTCTCACACTATTATGTTAGATGCACTATGGACTGGACTCTCACACTATTATGTTAAATCCACTATGGACTGGACTCTCACACTATTATGTTAGATCCACTATGGACTGGACTCTCACTATTATGTTAGATCCACTATGGACTGGACTCTCACAATATTATGCTAGATCCACTATGGACTGGACTTTCACAATATTATGTTAGATCCACTATGGACTGGACTCTCACACTATTATGTTAGATCCACTATGGACTGGACTCTCACACTATTATGTTAGATCCACTATGGACTGGACTCTCACACTATTATGTTAGATCCACTATGGACTGGACTCTCACACTATTATGTTAGATCCACTATGGACTGGACTCTCACACTATTATGTTAGATCCACTATGGACTGGACTCTCACACTATTATGTTAGATCCACAATGGACTGGACTCTCACACTATTATGTTAGATCCACTATGGACTGGACTCTCACACTATTATGTTAGATCCACCATGGACTGGACTCTCACACTATTATGTTAGATCCACTATGGACTGGACTCTCACACTATTATGTTAGATCCACTATGGACTGGACTCTCACACTATTATGTTAGATCCACTATGGACTGGACTCTCACACTATTATGTTAGATCCACTATGGACTGGACTCTCACACTATTATGTTAGATCCACTATGGACTGGACTCTCACACTATTATGTTAGATCCACTATGGACTGGACTCTCACACTATTATGTTAGATCCACTATGGACTGGACTCTCACACTATTATGTTAGATCCACTATGGACTGGACTCTCACACTATTATGTTAGATCCACTATGGACTGGACTCTCACACTATTATGTTAGATCCACTATGGACTGGACTCTCACACTATTATGTTAGATCCACTATGGACTGGACTCTCACACTATTATGTTAGATCCACTATGGACTGGACTCTCACACCATTATGTTAGATCCACTATGGACTGGACTCTCACACTATTATGTTATATCCACCATGGACTGGACTCTCACACTATTATGTTAGATCCACTATGGACTGGACTCTCACACTATTATGTTAGATCCACTATGGACTGGACTCTCACACTATTATGTTAGATCCACTATGGACTGTGGAAAGGCTAGAGTATACTCCCGCTGTTCCCCGACATCTACAAAGCAATTAGCTACCTGCTGCCACCTACTGATATGGAAGAGTATTACACGGTTACACTGCCGAGCTCTAGACATCACCGACACTCAACAACAACACATCATTTGCAGACTATAATTACTGCTTTGCAAAAAATATTTTTAACCCAAATAGGTGAAATTAGCTCATCTCCCACGGCACACCAGACTGTATCTCACGGCACACTAGTGTGCCGCGGCGCAGTGGTTGGAAAACACTGCCCTATACACCTCAAGAAAAGTCCATGAGTGGATGTGGCAGGGCGACGCACACAACAAAACTTACTTATTTTCTTACGTAATATGAAGATCTGCATACACGAGCCCAGTAGAACCGCCAGTGGTTGGGGCTAAAAATAGACCGTCAAGACCTGAATATGAAAGACTGGAGGCGGCCACAGAATTTTTTGTTAGGGTCTCTGCAGGGGAGGGAAAAAGATGAAGAAATTAACCCCTTATAAGGCACACACTGAAATATCATCTGTATTATTAGTAGTATTATTATTGCTACCTCAGTAGGAGCATGCAGGATAGGTCTGAAATATCATCTGTATTATTATTAGTATTATTATTGCTACCTCAGTAGTAGCATGCAGGATAGGTCTGAAATATCATCTGTATTATTATTAGTATTATTATTGCTACCCCAGTAGTAGCATGCAGGATAGGTCTGAAACAGCTACTTAATACTACAATAGAATTCCTTGATCGTTAAAGGCAATTTGGCCATGTTTTATTTTAACTAGTAGTATTAGTAATAGCAGTATCAGTGCAAGTATTGGTATTAGTATGCATGGTTTATTTGAAGCAGACACTTCAGGCAACAAGTATGATTTTGTAGATATTAAAGGGAACATTTGTCCATGTATTATCAGTAGTATTAGTCGGCAAAGTTTAAGTATTAGTACTGGTATTGGTATTGGTATTGATATTAAAAGTTTTGAACAGGGTGCATTTGAAAGAAATACTTAAGTTACCAAATATATGGTTTCATTAAAGGCAACAATGGACCAGGCATTATTAATGTTACTAGTAGTATTAGTTAAAATATTCTTATTATTAATATTGGTATTGGTATCAGTAGTAGTATGCAAGCTGTCAGGTTCAAACACTGATGACATCTATTAAACAGACAAGGAAGCAAGGAATTAAACAGAGACAGAATTAAATTTGGCTCAATTGAGGAGAAACGTCTGGGCTGTACCCTAGCACAGTGTCCCACCACGCTCTGACAAAAGATTGTACGCCTCCTCTTTTATTTGGACTTTTCCTGATTACAATGCAACAGCTGTTTCTAAAGGGAAGGGGGTCGTAAACAGCCGCTGCCTTTGGTCACAAAACAGTTCAAAGAAAAAGGTGCCTGGAGGGGAGTCAGGTCCTGCTTCCTCTCCGCTTTGTAGATCTCGGGTCAAGACAATATCTTCCCGTGGATTACAATACATCAAAGAAACCGACACCTTCATGTCGCTTCCCATCCTACACAGTGGAGTTTTACAAGCCTTTTGCTTGGTAAGATCAAAGACAGCTTTTGTCCAGTTTTGTGATAACTTAGATACAATTATTCTGATACAAGGTGTATTTGAAACAGCTACTCAGGTTACGGTCTTAATAAAGGCAATGCTGGGCCATGCTTTTTTGTTATTTTTAGTAGTATTAGTAGAAATATTCTTAGCATTAGTATTAGGGTTGGTACTGTATTAGTAATATTAGTATTGCTGAGGTGGGTGGCACTTGAAACAGCTGCTTAAGTTACCAAATGTGGTTTTAAAAAGTCAATATTGGGCCATGCATTATTATTGTTATTAGTAGCATTAGTTAAAGTATTCTTAGTATTAGTATTGGTATTGGTATTATTAGTAGTAGTATGCAGGGTATATTTGAAACAGGTTACGGTCTTAATAAAGGCAACACTTTTTTTTATTTTTACGTAAGCTGCAAAAAAAATCTTTACATTTTACTTCTGGCAGCTCAGTCACCGGAAAAAACAGTGTTGTTGTTTTTTACAGTATATAAAAAAAATGGAATAAATGGAAAAACCATACCACTGTTTTTAGCGGTAAAATTCATGCAACAGAGCTACCAGTTTTGGGGGTTTTTTTTACCGTAAAATCTTGTTGTTTTAATGTTTTTTTTTGTTGTTGTTTTTTTTATGTTTTAGTGTCTTACTGTCTATGGAAAAAAACAGTACAAAAGTTGATTTTACAGTAAAAAAAACTCAGTCGGCAGAAATTAACCGTAAAATCTATTGTTAATTTTACAGTCTACAATTTGATTGTTCATTTCTTTTAAAATCATAAGTCAAGCTGATATTTAAGTGCAGTATTTATCTTTATTTTAACAAAAAATATTTTTGGAATATGTGATAATATAATATAATATTTAGATTTTGATCATATTGGAATTTTAAAAGATATGCAATTACATGCAGTACATGATTTTTAATGTCAAAAGGGAAATAAATATATTTAGTAAGCATGTTATTAACCGATATCATTTCTAGGCTTTCGCGGGGCCACATAAAAGAATGTGGCGGGCCATATTTGGCCCCCGGGCCTTGAGTTTGGCACCTTTGGTGTAGATTGTAGCGCTTTATATGGCAAGGAAGCACATTTGTTCGTGTTTTGAGTGTAAATTGGCACCACATGCCTTTTTGTATGTGTATGTTTATTTTTTTATTTTATTTTTATTTTTTTTGAGCCTACAATGAAAAAAAAATACAAGGACATATAATTAAATACTGTAAAAACAGGTAAATAAATTGTAATAGTATGGATTTAAAATAAAAAAATGGTTGAAGCTGGGAAAGACCAAATTAACCTGTGATGTCATGTTCAGGGCGTTTTAGACATTGACCAGCAGAGGGCGCCAGATGCGTTTGCACTGCAATGTTTGGTAGCTGCAGTGTCACAAAGAGACATCCAAACTACTCGAGTAGAGGACAAGTGAGAAGAGAAGAAATGTTCTGAGCGCGGTCACGTTCATGTGTGTTGATGCAACATGACAGCACTGACTATACAACGTGAAGCACGACCAGCTCCTTGCATCTTTTTGCCTTTTTATTCCCCTCCCCTTCCTCCATCTTCCAGGGTCACTCTGACCTTGATGCTCCCTAGCAAGAAGCACATCATGCGTGGCATAAAAGACGCATATCATATTTTTAGTAGGAGCCATGTAAGAAACATTGAGTGCAGCATATGTCTCTTGAGTGTAACGTGCTATTTTTAGACACTGATGGATATTTTTGTAACCACGCTGGCACGCGAGACACACAAAAATTCCCCCGGGGTGTAAATCCTCACCATCTTTTTCCCCCCCCCCCCCTGCCAGGATTAAACATGGAGCTCGCTCATGATACACACCAGTGATGCAAAATATTGATGTCCACCTGACGCTAAATAGACACGGATTACGGAGACAAATAAGGACAAAACATGACTCAAATTGGAAATGTGAGGGTTTTAACGGAAAAACCAGAAAAGGTGACGTCATATTCACAAAAAAGCATCATCATTTAATATTTTGGACACTTTTGCTAATGCAAAACCAACTTTTCTTACCTATATGGTACCTGCTTGTGAGTATTTGGGATCTGCAAAAGTCCGGAACATTTGAAATCAAACCACGGAATGATTTGTTAGTAATGTTAGCTGTTGTGTAGCTACCTTAGCCTTCTAATGTATCCAATCCTTCATACCGACAGCCATCAGACTGTATAATGCATATGTTCCTTCTTGACTGCACTTAAATGTAGAATATATGTATATTATATTTATATTATTCATATATTATGTATATAATATATTGTATATATTATATTATTTATTATTATTATTGTCTATTGTGAGCGAATTGTGGTGCTGAATTTCCCCCAGGGATCAATAAAGTACTTTCTATTCTATTCTATTCTATTCTATTCTATTCTAATGTAAGACACAAAGCACAAGTCACAAACGTTTGAAGTAAAAAGTCCTTTACTCTTAACTTATATAATTTGCGGAAATGTGCCTTCATCTGTGGATAAGTCGCTTCGGGTGTGTGCAAAGATTAGTCCTGCTTCACCCACAAACTTTCACAAAAAGACGTATTTTACGAAAAGCTACTTTGTGTTAACTATTTGTGGCAATGGAGGAGACGGCAGTAATAACAGTGGGTTAGAAATGTGTGAATGATACGTTAGCAATGTTAGCGCGAGTTGTTGTGTAGCTAGCTTAGCCTTCTAATGTAAGACACAAAGCACAAGTCATAAACGTTTTAAGTAAAAAGTCATTTACTTTTAACTTTTATAATTTGCGGCAATGTGCCTTCATCTGTGGAGAAGTCGCTTCGAGTGTGTGCAAAGATTAGTCCTGCTTCTTCACCCACAAACTTTTACAAAAAGACGGATGTTACGAAAATCTACTTTGTGTTAACTATTTGTGGCAATGGAGGAGACGGCAGTAATAACAGTAGGTTAAAAATGTGTTAATGATATTTTGGCAATGTTAGCATGAGTTGTTGTGTAGCTACCTTAGCCTTCTAATGTGATAAGGAACAAGTGATTACATTTTTTATCTGTATCATTTCTACTCTGTCACCTTACGTTCACATTGTGAGCCTCAACTTCTGTCTGTGTGTATGCTAGTGTGCCCGCCTCCACCCACAGAGACACTCTCAATCAATCAATCAAAGTTGACTTATATTGCCCTTAATCATTACTATTGGAAAATAGGGTCTGGAGTGCTGGAGTGCTAAATGTATGTTTATTTCATTTATTTGTATTTTTTATGAATTTTTTTGTTTCCTACGTCACTTTTTTATGAGACAAAAGAGCATTTGTTAACTTTAAATTGAGGTACAATTGGCAACACATGCCTTATTAAATGCGGTTTTACAAAAATAAATTTGATTTAAAATTAACTGAATAATTTAATGTAATAATTTGTCTGTGACTCAAAAAAAAAAATACCGTAAATTCTGGACTACAAGCCGCTACTGTTTTCCTACACCTTGAACTCTGTGGCCCTGTGGATTTTTCTTCGTTGACAGCCATAATAGAAATAGTTTAAACAAAAAAAAAAAAAAAAATACACTGAGGACGCGTTTTTTGTTTGTTTGTGCTATGGCTCCACCTTTTGGACGAGTTCACTCACTGCAGGCGCTGCAGTGTCCTTCCATTTTGTGCTCTCAACCGGAAGTAGAGTGCCGTTCAGTTTTCCGTAGCGTATCTACATGTATGGAGTCTTCATTTATCTCTCCAAGCAACGTTTGGAAGTTTTACAATACAACTAAAACAATTCATACTTACTAAGCCGTCCCACGTGTGATGTTTGTTGGAGTGTTTTCATGCTTATTTGTGCGTGCTGTCGTAATGTAATCAAGCTGGCGTCGTTAGCATGAACTAATAAGGTAAGACGTTCGCGAGTTTCTGCGAGTTATCTTTTTGTAATTGTTTCAGTTTCACAAATTCCTCAGTAAATTCACCAAAACGACACTGTGGAGTTATTGAGTCTGTTTAGCTGATTGGAGAGCTAGCTTCCCCAGCTAGTGGATCCATGGCGACGACTTCTGTTTTGTCTGATCTTCCGTTTTACTGCCGTGTTACAGGCACCGTTTGGAAACAATTAAGGTATATAAATAAACATTTACAAAATATTTCTGTGTAAATAATTCATTTCGCTATGTAAATGTCTGCGGCTTATAGTCCGGTGTGGCTAATATATGCGACTTAAAAAAAAAAAAATAAATAATAATGTGGTGGGTGCGGCTTATATATAGTCCGGAAAATACGGTAATCAAATTAAAATGATCATTAAAATTTATGTGAGTTTTATTTGATATTAATGTATATTTTATATAATGATTCACACTATATCATTCTATTCATTATGATTGTGATTTATTCAAACATTTCTTATGAAACCAATTCAGCATTGATACAGAATTATGTAAATGTTAGAGTCAGTGTGTACTATTTTTGTGGCAGTGGAGGAGACAATGAAACAGCAAGTAATCACAGTAGGTTAGAAATGTGTGAATGATACGTTAGCAATGTTAGCGTGAGTTGTTGTGTAGCTATCTTAGCCTTCTAAAGTAAGACAATAGCGTCACTGTCTTCAGGCAAAATAAATATGGATTTTTTTTTCAAAACGACTTTTAATGTCAGAGTCAGTGTTTACTATTTATGGCAATGGAGGAGACAATAAAACGGTCAGTAGAAACGCTAGGTTAGAAATGTGCGAATGATACATTATCGATGTTAGCTCGAGTTGTTGTTCGCTAGCTTAGCCTTCTAATGTAGGACAATAGTGTCACTCCAGCAAAATATGTATTTTTTTAAGGTGCATAAATAAACATTTACAAAATATTTCTGTGTAAATAATTCATTTCACAATGTAAATGTCTGCGGCTTATAGTCCGGTGTGGCTAATATATGCGACTTAAAAAAAATAATTATAATAATAATGTGGTGGGTGTTCTATCTATAAGATTGATGTGAGTTTATTTGATATTAATGTATATTTCAGGGGTCACCAACCTTTTTGAAACCAAGAGCTACTTCTTGGGTACTGATTAATGCAAAGGGCTACCAGTTTGATACACACTTAAATAAATTGCCAGAAATAGCCAATTTGCTCAATTTACCTTTAACTCTATGTTATTATTAATAATTAATGATAGTTACACTTAATTGAGCGGTTTAAAAGAGGAGAAAACACGAAAAAAATGACAATTAAATTTTGAAACATAGTTTATCTTCAATTTCGACTCTTTAAAATTCAAAATTCAACCGAAAAAAAGAAGAGGAAAAACTAGCTAATTCGAATCTTTTTGAAAAAATAAAAAAAATAATTTATGGAACATCATTAGTAATTTTTCCTGATTAAGATTAATTTTAGAATTTTGATGACATGTTTTAAACAGGTTAAAATCCAATCTGCACTTTGTTAGAATATATAACAAATTGGACCAAGCTATATTTCTAACAAAGACAAATCGTTATTTCTTCTAGATTTTCCAGAACAAAAATTTTAAAAGAAATTCTAAAGACTTTGAAATAGGATTTAAATTTGATTCTACAGATTTTCTGGATTTGCCGGAATAATTTTTTTTGCATTTTAATCATGATAAGTTTGAAGAAATATTTCACAAATATTCTTCGTCGAAAAAACGAAGCTAAAATGAAGAATTAAATTAAAATGTATTTATTATTCTTTACAATAAAAAAAATAAATTTACTTGAACATTGATTTAAATTGTCAGGAAAGAAGAGGAAGGAATTTAAAAGGTAAAAAGGTATATGTGTTTAAAAATCCTAAAATCATTTTTAAGGTTGTATTTTTTCTCTAAAATTGTCTTTCTGAAAGTTATAAGAAGCAAAGTAAAAAAAATAATGAATTTATTTAAACAAGTGAAGACCAAGTCTTTAAAATATTTTCTTGGATTTTCAAATTCTATTTCAGTTTTGTCTCTCTTAGAATTAAAAATGTCGGGCAAAGCGAGACCAACTTGCTAGTAAATAAATACAATTTAAAAAATAGAGGCAGCTCACTGGTAAGTGCTGCTATTTGAGCTATTTTTAGAACAGGCCAGCGGGCTACTCATCTGGTCCTTACGGGCTACCTGGTGCCCGCGGGCACCGCGTTGGTGACCCCTGGTATATTTCATATAATGATTTACACTATATCATTCTATTCAATATGATTGTGATTTATTGTAACATTTCTTATGAAACCAATTCAGCATTGATACAGAATTATGTAAATGCCAGTGAGATGAGGACGTGAAGCGGACAAAACAAACACACACACACACACACACACACACACACACACGCTGGCGTGACGTTATAGGGTCTGACGGCTCGTGTGTGTGACGTCTGATGACTTCTGAAGTTCACAATGAGCCTGCGGTGCGAGGCTCCATGATTCACCCAGTGAGCAACACACGAGGCGATGATGTACTCAATTGGCAGACGTGACTTCGCCGTAAAAAAGCCTTTTGCAGGAAAATGATCGAAAACGGCATGAAAATGCAAATGGGTGACATGCATTCATCATCATTAACGTGAAGCAGGCAAAATGTCTTCCATCCGTGAACTTTTGTCCTTCAAAATGCATTCATTTTATTGTGAAATATTGTTTTGTCATTTGAAAAAAACCTTATAAATGTCGGCTTTCTACTAGCGAGACTGTTTATACAACATTTACACAAATTCATGTAAAAACAAATAATCCATTGTAGCGACGAGCATACAATTAAAATAAATTACCGTATTTTTCGGACTATAAGGCGCACTTAAAATCCTTTCATTTTCTCAAAATTCGACAGTGCGCCTAATGTACGGAACAATCCTGGTTGTGCTTACCGACCTCGAAGCAATTTTATTTGGTACACGGTGTAATGATAAGTGTGACCAGTAGATGGCAGTCACACATAAGAGATAGGTGTAGACTGCCAATATGACGCCAGTAAACAACACCGGAACTTTAAAATGTTCCATTGAGAATATAGAACATTACACACGGCGCTCAAAAATCTGTTAAAATGTTTTAGTACGACTTTGAAGCCGCGCCGCTTGATGGATTGTCGGCACATTACGGCTACCGTAGTCAGAGATACGAGTACTACTATGGTGTGTGAATTAGGACCGCAAAATGGCACCTATTAGCAGACATATTATGCAAAACCAACTTTCTGGTACCTGCTGATGTGTATTTGAGATCTGCATAAGTCCTGAAAATTTGCGCACATCCGTCATGACGTCATAGTCGATAAACTTCTTCTTTTTCTCTATCTTCTTGTTATGTGACATTCATCCTCCACTGTTGCCATTTCTAATATAAAGTAGTGTAAAGTTCTTACTTATATCTAGGGATGTCCGATAATGGCTTTTTGCCGATATCCGATATTCCGATATTGTCCAACTCTTTAATTACCGATACCGATATCAACCGATACCGATATCAACCGATATATGCAGTCGTGGGATTAACACATTATTATGCCTAATTTGGACAACCAGGTATGGTGAAGATAAGGTACTTTTTAAAAAAATTTGTAAAATAAGATAAATAAATTAAAAACATTTTCTTGAATAAAAAAGAAAGTACAACAATATAAAAACAGTTACATAGAAACTAGTAATGAATGAAAATGAGTCAAATTAACTGTTAAAGGTTAGTACTATTAGTGGAGCAGCAGCACGCACAATCATGTGTGCTTACGGACTGTATCCCTTG
Organism: Entelurus aequoreus; assembly: GCF_033978785.1. Classification (NCBI taxonomy): domain Eukaryota; kingdom Metazoa; phylum Chordata; class Actinopteri; order Syngnathiformes; family Syngnathidae; genus Entelurus; species Entelurus aequoreus. Next base: position 12,178,924 of record NC_084751.1, on the reverse strand, counting down.
CAGACTGTATTGATATATATTGATATATAATGTAGGAAGCAGAATATTAATAACAGAAAGAAACAACCCTTTTGTGTGAATGAGTGTGAATGGGGGAGGGAGGTTTTTTGGGTTGGTGCACTAATTGTAAGTGTATCTTGTGTTTTTTATGTTCATTTAATTAAAAAAAATTAAAAAAACGATACCGATAATAAAAAAAACGATACTGATAATTTCCGATATTACATTTTAACGCATATATCGGCCGATAATATCGGACATCTCTACTTATATCTGTCAGTAAACTCGCTATGAAAGCGCTAAAACATACCGGTGTTGTGAGTCTACATTATTCACCCAAGGAACTTTAGTTATTAGAGCGTTCCGGTCGGACGGTTTTTCACGGGACACATTTCCGGCCTTGTTGTTGCACTAGTGAGCCACGGATGCTCCGTTATTGATTGAAGTAAAGTCTGAATGTCATTAAAACAGTTAGCGCCATCTTTTGACACTTCTTCCACTCCCGTCCTTGCACGCTACACCGCTACAACAAAGATGGCGGGGAGAAGACGCTGTCGAAGGTGAGCCACGTAAATAAGACCCGCCCACAAAACGGCGCATCCTGAAGCGACTGTCAGAAAGCGGCTTGAAAATGATCTGTAAAACATCATCTATGCAACATTTTGAGCAAAGAACCACCATTACATGTTATGTAGACCAGTGGTCCCCAACCTTTTTGTAGCTGGGGACCGGTCAACGCTTGAAAATTTGTCCCACGGGGGGGGTCTTTTTTTTTTTTTTTTTCTTTTTTTTTTTTCATAAAGAAATACAATCATGTGTGCTTACGGACTGTATCCCTGCAGACTGTATTGATCTATATTGATATATAATGTATATATTGTGTTTTTTATGTTGATTTAATTTTTTTTTATTTTTTTTTTAAAAAATTTTTTATTTTTATTTTTTTTAAATTAAATTTCTTGCGCGGCCCGGTACCAACCGGTTGTTGGGGACCACTGATGTAGACCACAAGGAAGGGGTTTGAAAAAAATTAAAATTGTTTTAATTCTTTAAAATGTATTTATTTATTTACAGACAGACATAGTTTTGTATTACATTATTGTTTCTTTTGTTAATATCAGAGTCCGTTCTGCAAAAAGGTCATCCCGATAAGCGTGCAGTTTATGGACAGGGACCCCACAGTTAAAATACACATCCTCATACAAAATACAATTCAAAATCTACCCACCAAATACGCATTTACAATTTTGTTTATGGATAAAAAATGAATCTTTGAATCCACCAAATCAGTCTCAATATCTTATTATTCAAATTTTATTTAAAAGGTTGCATCTTGAAGATCTGCGATAATCTCATCATTCATACAGAGGTCAGGACCAAAATTATTTAACCTCTTAAGGCCCAAGCTGTTTGTTTACGTGCTTTTTTTAAATTTCTTTGCTATTTGGGCTTATTGGACCCTAATTAGAATAAAAACTAAGAATCATCTTTTGATATGATGTACTTAGTCCATAAGTACACAAACGTGTACTTCATGTTTAGTGACATGCTAATTCTTATTTTTACACTTTTTTTTTTCCAAATTCCATTGTATGTTATATTCTTTTGACACCACCAGATGGCAATATACACTACCGTTCAAAAGTTTGGGGTCACATTGAAATGTCCTTATTTTTGAAGGAAAAGCACTGTACTTTTCAATGAAGATAACTTTAAACTAGTCTTAACTTTAAAGAAATACACTCTATACATTGCTAATGTGGTAAATGACTATTCTAGCTGCAAATGTCTGGTTTTTGGTGCTATATCTACATAGGTGTATAGAGGCCCATTTCCAGCAACTATCACTCCAGTGTTCTAATGGTACAATGTGTTTGCTCATTGGCTCAGAAGGCTAATTGATGATTAGAAAACCCTCGTGCAATCATGTTCACACATCTGAAAACAGTTTAGCTCGTTACAGAAGCTACAAAACTGACCTTCCTTTGAGCAGATTGAGTTTCTGGAGCATCACATTTGTGGGGTCAATTAAACGCTCAAAATGGCCAGAAAAAGAGAACTTTCATCTGAAACTCGACAGTCTATTCTTGTTCTTAGAAATGAAGGCTATTCCACAAAATTGTTTGGGTGACCCCAAACTTTTGAACGGTAGTGTAAGTGTCCACATAAGTGGCCATAAGACCCCAATTCAGTAGTATACACAATTTTGGAAATAAGAGCTAAAAAGGTGCTAAGCCTTTAGAGGTTTTTAAGCGACTAATGTGAATTTCTCAACCATGAGGGGCGTGTTAAAAGTACTAAGCATAACGTCGCAATAAATTTAGCTTAAAACGCTTTGTGTTTTAGGTGTTTTATTTCTTCTTCTTTTTTTAAATAATAATAATATGACCCATTTAATGCGCCCTATAATCCGGCCTTATATTTTGTTAAGTATTATTATTCGGTCAGTGGTCAACAAAATAAACAAACAGTTTTACATAAACATAAATTGAAAATGTTGCAGACCGAAAGAGTTTAGGCTGAAGTTGAACACTTATTGCGCCTTACCCTATAAACAATGTCGAATACAAGATGAGCTTCCAAAAAATATAACATTTCCTTTGCACAACATATTATAAATACACCTTGTACACAACATAAACACTGTTCAATTATATACACAGTAAAGACATGTGAAATGTCCTTGTACACATGTTAGTTAAACCTTTTGTACCAATTATATATACTTCCATTATTATTTATATCCCACATTTAGTTTGTAATTAACAATACTCATAATATATATGAAAATAGATCGAAAATAGACAATTCATTGGCACTGCGCCTTATAATCAGGTGCGCCCTATGGTCCACAAAATATGGTAATAATCTTGAAGCATACTTGCCAACCCTCCCGTTTTTAGCGGGAGAATCCCGGTATTCAGCGCCTCTCCCGACAACCTCCCGGCAGAGATTTTCTCCCGACAAACTCCCGGTATTCAGCCGGAGCTGGAGGCCACGCCCCCTCCAGCTCAATGCGGACCTGAGTGGGTTCCGGCCGTTCTCACGTCCGCTTTCCCACAATATAAACAGCTTGCCTGCCCAACGACATCCTAACACCTACGGCTTTTAGAGAGTAGAGTGCACAACAAGGAGAGAGAGTTCTTGGTTTCTTATGTGGGTTTATTGTTAGGCAGTTTCATTAACGTCCTCCCAGCGCGGTAACAACACACAACAACAGCAGTCACGTTTAGTCTACCGTAAAGCAGTTCGTCTGCAGTAAACAGCAATGTTGTGACACTCTTAAACAGGACAATGCTGCCATCTACTGGATAGCCTGCAGAACACTGAAATTCAAGTATTTTATTTATATGTATAATAAAATAAAATAAAATAAAAAATAAAATAACATTTATATATATATATATATATATATATATATATATATATATATATATATATATATATATATATATATATATATATATATATATATATATATACACTACCGTTCAAAAGTTTGGGGTCACATTGAAATATCCTTATTTTTGAAGGAAAAGCACTGTACTTTTCAATGAAGATAACTTTAAACTAGTCTTAACTTTAAAGAAATACACTCTATACATTGCTAATGTGGTAAATGACTATTCTAGCTGCAAATGTCTGGTTTTTGGTGCAATATCTACATAGGTGTATAGAGGCCCATTTCCAGCAACTATCACTCCAGTGTTCTAATGGTACAATGTGTTTGCTCATTGGCTCAGAAGGCTAATTGATGATTAGAAAACCCTTGTGCAATCATGTTCACACATCTGAAAACAGTTTAGCTCGTTACAGAAGCTACAAAACTGACCTTCCTTTGAGCAGATTGAGTTTCTGGAGCATCACATTTGTGGGGTCAATTAAACGCTCAAAATGGCCAGAAAAAGAGAACTTTAATCTGAAACTCGACAGTCTATTCTTGTTCTTAGAAATGAAGGCTATTCCACAAAATTGTTTGGGTGACCCCAAACTTTTGAACGGTAGTGTATATATATATATATATATATATATATATATATATATATATATATATATATATATATATATATATATATATATATATATATATATATATATATAGCTAGAATTCACTGAAAGTCAAGTATTTCATACACATATATATATATATATATATATATATATATATATATATATATATATATATATATATATATATATATATATATATATATATATATATATATATATATGAAATACTTGATTTGGTGAATTCTAGCTGTAAATATACTCTCTTCTTAACCACGCCTCAACCACGCCCCCCGCCCCAAACACCTCCCGATATCGGAGGTCTCAAGGTTGGCAAGTATGCTTGAAGCCATTCAGTCAAAGCGGTGAGTGCAGTACTTGAATGCAACCAGCAGAGGCGCTGTTGATTCAGTCTCCACTAGATTGCTGTGTTTGTTTGGTTTCACTTTTACACTTTGGGGCCAAGATCAAGGTGAAAAGGTGAAATGCTGAATGAAAGACAAAAGTGGTCGGCAATAGAATAAAAAAAAAACATTTTATTTTGTTCTTTGAATTTGCTGGGTTTTGTTTTTTTGGGTGCAGCTGCCGCGCACAATTATTTTTGGGCTTTAATCCAAAGCCTGGGAGCTTAAAATGACTTTGTGGTGTCTTTCTTGTTGGGTTTGCGCGTGTGATGGAGAAGGATGGATGGATGGGTGGATGAATGGATGGATGAATGGATGGATGCTGGCTGGAGTGGGGAGAAGATGCAGGAGAGTGTTGGTATTTTTAGCTCCACATAAGTGTGTGGGTGTGTGTGTGTGTGTGTGTGTGTGTGTGTGTGTGTGTGTGTGGGTGTGTGTGTGTGTGTGTGGGTGTGTGTGTGTGTGTTCTGGCAAAGCTTACTTAATGGGGACATCGCTCTGTTTAAAGCAGTGGTTCTTAACCCGGGTTCGATCGAGCCCTAGGGGTTCGGTGAGTCGGCCTCAGGGGTTCGGCGGAGGTCAAGACACACCCGACTCATCGTGTAAATAAAAACTTCTCCCTATCGACGTATTATGGACACCCCCAAACAATGTTCCCTCTCATTTTCCACATGCGTGAGCAAACGTAAAAACTCCTTGAGCATTCGGTGGAGCACATGTGAGCGACGTCAGACGTGCACATGCGCTGTGGCCACACCTGCAGCACACCCGTCCCAAACCTGACTAAATAACAAGTTCATGGTTTTATTATTGTTATTAAATGACAGCAGTCATTTCCATGAGATTATTTTCTAATATAAGTGTTTTGGCCCACTTACAATGACAATAACAAATTAAAGCTGCAAGCAGCGATGGACGGGACCGACTTTGACGGCACATCAAATCCAAACCGTAGCGGTAATTAAAACTCTTTCGTCAACTTTTAATCAGAAGGGTTCAATCTCTCTCCTGTGCTAGTTTGAAGCCGACACGACAAACACGCTCAGAGGTGATAATTTTTGAAAAAAGGTGACCGGTTTTTACAAAACTTTTGTTCTGAAGGGGGAATTGCAAACTTCCTGTTGATTTTAGCTGGGGGTTGTCAATATATGACATGTAGGTCTAAGTGAGACCTACATACAGCAGGTCAGTTACAGGCAGTTTTGTCTGTGTTTTCTTCCTAGGGGGCACTAGAGCGCAATTTAGAGTTTTGGGGTTGGGTTTTTTATTAGATCGCAATTTTTGCCAGTCCTGATGTGTGTGTCCAGTTTGGTGAGTTTTGAAGCATGATAAGGGGGTGAAATTACAGCTCAAAGAGGCAAAAGTGACTGTTTTTACAAAATGTTTGTTTTGAAGGGGGAATTGCAAACTTCCTGTTGATTTTTGCTGAAGGATGTCAGTGTATGAAATCTAGGTCTAAGTGAGACCTACATAGAGGTTTTTGCTTCATGTCTCTCCGACATTCCTAGTGGGAGTAACAGGCAGTTTTGTCTTTGTTTTCTTCCTAGGGGGCGCTAGAGCGCAATTTTGAGTTTTGGGGCTAGGTTTTTTGAATAGATCGCAATTTTCGCCAGTCCTGATGTGTGTGTCAAATATGGTGAGTTTTGAAGCATGAAAAAGGTGACCGGTTTTTATAAAACTTCTTGTTTTGAAGGGGGAATTACAAACTTCCTGTTGATTTTAGCTGGGGGTTGTCAATATATGAAATGTAGGTCTAAGTGAGACCTACATAGAGGTTTTTGTTTCATGTCTCTACGACATTCCTACTGGAAGTCACAGGCAGTTTTGTCTGTTTTCTTCCTAGGAGCAGTTTTGTCTGTGTTTTTTTCCTAGGGGGCGCTAGAGCGCAATTTTGAGTTTTGGGGTTGGGTTTTTCATTAGATCGCAATTTTTGCCAGTCCTGATGTGTGTGTCCAGTTTGGTGAGTTTTGAAGCATGTTAAGGGGGTGAAATTACAGCTCAAAGAGGCAAAAGTGACTGTTTTTACAAAACGTTTGTTTTGAAGGGGGAATTGCAAACTTCCTGTTGATTTTTGCTGAAGGATGTCAGTGTATGAAATCTAGGTCTAAGTGAGACCTACATAGAGGTTTTTGCTTCATGTCTCTCCGACATTCCTAGTGGGAGTAACAGGCAGTTTTGTCTGTGTTTCCTTCCTAGGGGGCGCTAGAGCGCAATTTTGAGTTTTGGGGCTAGGTTTTTTTTAATAGATCGCAATTTTCGCCAGTCCTGATGTGTGTGTCAAATATGGTGAGTTTTGAAGCATGAAAAAAGTGACCGGTTTTTACAAAACTTTTGTTTTGAAGGGGGAATTGCAAACTTCATGTTGATTTTAGCTGGCGGTTGTCAATATATGAAATGTAGGTCTAAGTGAGGCCTACATAGAGGTTTTTGTTTCATGTCTATATGACTTTCCTACTGGAAGTTACAGGCAGTTTTGTCTGTGTTTTCTTCCTAGGAGCAGTTTTGTCTGTGTTTTCTTCCTAGGGGGCGCTAGAGCGCAATTTTGAGTTTTGGGGTTGGGTTTTTTATTAGATCGCAATTTTTGCCAGTCCTGATGTGTGTGTCCAGTTTGGTGAGTTTTGAAGCATGATAAGGGGGTGAAATTACAGCTCAAAGAGGCAAAAGTGACTGTTTTTACAAAACGTTTGTTTTGAAGGGGGAATTGCAAACTTCCTGTTGATTTTTGCTGAAGGATGTCAGTGTATGAAATCTAGGTCTAAGTGAGACCTACATAGAGGTTTTTGTTTCATGTCTCTCCGACATTCCTAGTGGGAGTAACAGGCAGTTTTGTCTGTGTTTTCTTCCTAGGGGGCGCTAGAACGCAATTTTGAGTTTTGGGGCTAGGTTTTTTTAATAGATCGCAATTTTCGCCAGTCCTGATGTATGTGTCAAATATGGTGAGTTTTGAAGCATGAAAAAGGTGACCGGTTTTTACAAAACTTTTGTTTTGAAGGGGGAATTACAAACTTCCTGTTGATTTTAGCTGGGGGTTGTCAATATATGAAATGTAGGTCTAAGTGAGACCTACATAGAGGTTTTTGTTTCATGTCTCTCCGACATTCCTAGTGGGAGTAACAGGCAGTTTTGTCTGTGTTTTCTTCCTAGGGGGCGCTAGAGCGCAATTTTGAGTTTTGGGGCTAGGTTTCTTTAATAGATCGCAATTTTTGCCAGTCCTGATGTGTGTGTCAAATATGGTGAGTTTTGAAGCATGAAAAAGTTGACCGGTTTTTACAAAACTTTTGTTTTGAAGGGGGAATTACAAACTTCCTGTTGATTTTAGCTGGGGGTTGTCAATATATGAAATGTAGGTCTAAGTGAGACCTACATATAGGTTTTTGTTTCATGTCTCTCCGACATTCCTAGTGGGAGTAACAGGCAGTTTTGTCTGTGTTTTCTTCCTAGGGGGCGCTAGAGCGCAATTTTGAGTTTTGGGGCTAGGTTTTTTTAATAGATCGCAATTTTCGCCAGTCCTAATGTGTGTGTCAAATATGGTGAGTTTTGAAGCATGAAAAAGGTGACCGGTTTTTACAAAACTTTTGTTTTGAAGGGGGAATTACAAACTTCCTGTTGATTTGAGCTGGGGGTTGTCAATATATGAAATGTAGGTCTAAGTGAGACCTACATAGAGGGTTTTTGTTTCATGTCTCTACGACATTCCTACTGGAAGTTACAGGCAGTTTTGTCTGTTTTCTTCCTAGGAGCAGTTTTGTCTGTGTTTTCTTCCTAGGGGGCGCTAGAGCGCAATTTAGAGTTTTGGGGTTGGGTTTTTATTAGATCGCAATTTTTGCCAGTCCTGATGTGTGTGTCCAGTTTGGTGAGTTTTGAAGCATGATAAGGGGGTGAAATTACAGCTCAAAGAGGCAAAAGTGACTGTTTTTACAAAATGATTGTTTTGAAGGGGGAATTGCAAACTTCCTGTTGATTTTTGCTGAAGGATGTCAGTGTATGAAATCTAGGTCTAAGTGAGACCTACATAGAGGTTTTTGCTTCATGTCTCTCCGACATTCCTAGTGGGAGTAACAGGCAGTTTTGTCTTTGTTTTCTTCCTAGGGGGCGCTAGAGCGCAATTTTGAGTTTTGGGGCTAGGTTTTTTGAATAGATCGCAATTTTCGCCAGTCCTGATGTGTGTGTCAAATATGGTGAGTTTTGAAGCATGAAAAAGGTGACCGGTTTTTATAAAACTTCTTGTTTTGAAGGGGGAATTACAAACTTCCTGTTGATTTTAGCTGGGGGTTGTCAATATATGAAATGTAGGTCTAAGTGAGACCTACATAGAGGTTTTTGTTTCATGTCTCTACGACATTCCTACTGGAAGTCACAGGCAGTTTTGTCTGTGTTTTCTTCCTAGGAGCAGTTTTGTCTGTGTTTTCTTCCTAGGGGGCGCTAGAGCGCAATTTTGAGTTTTGGGGTTGGGTTTTTCATTAGATCGCAATTTTTGCCAGTCCTGATGTGTGTGTCCAGTTTGGTGAGTTTTGAAGCATGTTAAGGGGGTGAAATTACAGCTCAAAGAGGCAAAAGTGACTGTTTTTACAAAACGTTTGTTTTGAAGGGGGAATTGCAAACTTCCTGTTGATTTTTGCTGAAGGATGTCAGTGTATGAAATCTAGATCTAAGTGAGACCTACATAGAGGTTTTTGCTTCATGTCTCTCCGACATTCCTAGTGGGAGTAACAGGCAGTTTTGTCTGTGTTTCCTTCCTAGGGGGCGCTAGAGCGCAATTTTGAGTTTTGGGGCTAGGTTTTTTTTAATAGATCGCAATTTTCGCCAGTCCTGATGTGTGTGTCAAATATGGTGAGTTTTGAAGCATGAAAAAAGTGACCGGTTTTTACAAAACTTTTGTTTTGAAGGGGGAATTGCAAACTTCATGTTGATTTTAGCTGGCGGTTGTCAATATATGAAATGTAGGTCTAAGTGAGGCCTACATAGAGGTTTTTGTTTCATGTCTATATGACTTTCCTACTGGAAGTTACAGGCAGTTTTGTCTGTGTTTTCTTCCTAGGAGCAGTTTTGTCTGTGTTTTCTTCCTAGGGGGCGCTAGAGCGCAATTTTGAGTTTTGGGGTTGGGTTTTTTATTAAATCACAATTTTTGCCAGTCCTGATGTGTGTGTCCAGTTTGGTGAGTTTTGAAGCATGATAAGGGGGTGAAATTACAGCTCAAAGAGGCAAAAGTGACTGTTTTTACAAAACGTTTGTTTTGAAGGGGGAATTGCAAACTTCCTGTTGATTTTTGCTGAAGGATGTCAGTGTATGAAATCTAGGTCTAAGTGAGACCTACATAGAGGTTTTTGTTTCATGTCTCTCCGACATTCCTAATGGGAGTAACAGGCAGTTTTGTCTGTGTTTTCTTCCTAGGGGGCGCTAGAACGCAATTTTGAGTTTTGGGGCTAGTTTTTTTTAATAGATCGCAATTTTCGTCAGTCCTGATGTGTGTGTCAAATATGGTGAGTTTTGAAGCATGAAAAAGGTGACCGGTTTTTATAAAACTTCTTGTTTTGAAGGGGGAATTACAAACTTCCTGTTGATTTTAGCTGGGGGTTGTCAATATATGAAATGTAGGTCTAAGTGAGACCTACATAGAGGTTTTTGTTTCATGTCTCTACGACATTCCTACTGGAAGTCACAGGCAGTTTTGTCTGTGTTTTCTTCCTAGGAGCAGTTTTGTCTGTGTTTTCTTCCTAGGGGGCGCTAGAGCGTAATTTTGAGTTTTGGGGTTGGGTTTTTCATTAGATCGCAATTTTTGCCAGTCCTGATGTGTGTGTCCAGTTTGGTGAGTTTTGAAGCATGATAAGGGGGTGAAATTACAGCTCAAAGAGGCAAAAGTGACTGTTTTTACAAAACGTTTGTTTTGAAGGGGGAATTGCAAACTTCCTGTTGATTTTTGCTGAAGGATGTCAGTGTATGAAATCTAGGTCTAAGTGAGACCTACATAGAGGTTTTTGCTTCATGTCTCTCCGACATTCCTAGTGGGAGTAACAGGCAGTTTTGTCTGTGTTTCCTTCCTAGGGGGCGCTAGAGCGCAATTTTGAGTTTTGGGGCTAGGTTTTTTTGAATAGATCGCAATTTTCGCCAGTCCTGATGTGTGTGTCAAATATGGTGAGTTTTGAAGCATGAAAAAAGTGACCGGTTTTTACAAAACTTTTGTTTTGAAGGGGGAATTGCAAACTTCATGTTGATTTTAGCTGGCGGTTGTCAATATATGAAATGTAGGTCTAAGTGAGGCCTACATAGAGGTTTTTGTTTCATGTCTATATGACTTTCCTACTGGAAGTTACAGGCAGTTTTGTCTGTGTTTTCTTCCTAGGAGCAGTTTTGTCTGTGTTTTCTTCCTAGGGGGCGCTAGAGCGCAATTTTGAGTTTTGGGGTTGGGTTTTTTATTAGATCGCAATTTTTGCCAGTCCTGATGTGTGTGTCCAGTTTGGTGAGTTTTGAAGCATGATAAGGGGGGGAAATTACAGCTCAAAGAGGCAAAAGTGACTGTTTTTACAAAACGTTTGTTTTGAAGGGGGAATTGCAAACTTCCTGTTGATTTTTGCTGAAGGATGTCAGTGTATGAAATCTAGGTCTAAGTGAGACCTACATAGAGGTTTTTGTTTCATGTCTCTCCGACATTCCTAGTGGGAGTAACAGGCAGTTTTGTCTGTGTTTTCTTCCTAGGGGGCGCTAGAACGCAATTTTGAGTTTTGGGGCTAGGTTTTTTTAATAGATCGCAATTTTCGCCAGTCCTGATGTGTGTGTCAAATATGGTGAGTTTTGAAGCATGAAAAAGGTGACCGGTTTTTACAAAGCTTTTGTTTTGAAGGGGGAATTACAAACTTCCTGTTGATTTTAGCTGGGGGTTTTCAATATATGAAATGTAGGTCTAAGTGAGACCTACATAGAGGTTTTTGTTTCATGTCTCTCCGACATTCCTAGTGGGAGTAACAGGCAGTTTTGTCTGTGTTTTCTTCCTAGGGGGCGCTAGAGTGCAATTTTGAGTTTTGGGGCTAGGTTTTTTGAATAGATCGCAATTTTTGCCAGTCCTGATGTGTGTGTCAAATATGGTGAGTTTTGAAGCATGAAAAAGTTGACCGGTTTTTACAAAACTTTTGTTTTGAAGGGGGAATTACAAACTTCCTGTTGATTTTAGCTGGGGGTTGTCAATATATGAAATGTAGGTCTAAGTGAGACCTAGATAGAGGTTTTTGTTTCATGTCTCTCCGACATTCCTAGTGGGAGTAACAGGCAGTTTTGTCTGTGTTTTCTTCCTAGGGGGCGCTAGAGCGCAATTTTGAGTTTTGGGGCTAGGTTTTTTTAATAGATCGCAATTTTCGCCAGTCCTAATGTGTGTGTCAAATATGGTGAGTTTTGAAGCATGAAAAAGGTGACCGGTTTTTACAAAATTTTTGTTTTGAAGGGGGAATTACAAACTTCCTGTTGATTTTAGCTGGGGGTTGTCAATATATGAAATGTAGGTCTAAGTGAGACCTACATAGAGGGTTTTTGTTTCATGTCTCTACGACATTCCTACTGGAAGTTACAGGCAGTTTTGTCTGTGTTTTCTTCCTAGGAGCAGTTTTGTCTGTGTTTTCTTCCTAGGGGGCGCTAGAGCGCAATTTTGAGTTTTGGGGTTGGGTTTTTTATTAGATCGCAATTTTTGCCAGTCCTGATGTGTGTGTCCAGTTTGGTGAGTTTTGAAGCATGTTAAGGGGGTCAAATTATAGCTCAAAGAGGCAAAAGTGACTGTTTTTACAAAACTTTTGTTTTGAAGGGGGAATTGCAAACTTCCTGTTGATTTTTGCTGAAGGATGGCAGTGTATGAAATCTAGGTCTAAGTGAGACCTACGTAGAGGTTTTTGTTTTATGTCTCTCCGACATTCCTAGTGAGAGTAACAGGCAGTTTTGTCTGTGTTTTCTTCCTAGGAGCAGTTTTGTCTGTGTTTTCTTCCTAGGGGGCGCTAGAGCGCAATTTTGAGTTTTGGGGCTAAGTTTTTTGATTAGATCGCAATTTTTGCCAGTCTTGATATGTGTGTCCAGTTCGGTGAGTTTTGAAGCATGTTAAGGGGGTCAAATTACAGCTCAAAGAGGCGGCGGTATAATGAAGAATAAATAAAACCTTACAATTACAATAGGGTCCTCTGTCCCAAAGGGACATTGCGGTCCCTAAAAATATTGTTTTTCATGAGCTGTGCAGTAGTTTTGTATGTCTGGGTGGGGTTCCGGCTTTGGAAATATTGTGTACCCCTTTCAGATATCGCATTTAGTTCCCACTAAAACATTCACATGTTGCACAATGAGATGTAAACATGGGATCATGTGTACATTTCCTGCAACTTTCTGTTTGTAAAATATGTCTTTATTAGTATTTATTTAATATAATAACACATACTTGCCAACCCTCCCGTTTTTAGCGGGAGAATCCCGGTATTCAGCGCCTCTCCCGACAACCTCCCGGCAGAGATTTTCTCCCGACAAACTCCCGGTATTCAGCCGGAGCTGGAAGCCTACGCCCCCTCCAGCTCAATGTGGACCTGAGTGGGGACAGCCGTTCTCACGTCCGCTTTCCCACAATATAAACAGCTTGCCTGCCCAATGACGTCATAACATCCACGGCTTTTAGAAAGTAGAGTGCACAACAAGGAGAGAGAGTTCTTGGTTTCTTATGTGGGTTTATTGTTAGGTAGTTTCATTAACGTCCTCCCAGCGCGGTAACAACACACAACAACAGCAGTCACGTTTAGTCTACCGTAAAGCAGTTCGTCTGCAGTAAACAGCAATGTTGTGACACTCTTAAACAGGACAATACTGCCATCTACTGGATAGCCTGCAGAACACTGAAATTCAAATATTTTATTTATATGTATAATTAAAAATAAAATATATATATATATATATATATATATATATATATATATATATATATATATATATATATATATATATATATATATATATATATAGCTAGAATTCACTGAAAGTCAAGTATTTCATACATATATATATATATATATATATATATATATATATATATATATATATATATATATATATATATATATATATATATATGAAATACAAATACTTGATTTGGTGAATTCTAGCTGTAAATATACTCTCCTCTTAACCACCCCCTTAGCCACGCCCCCCCCCCCCCCCCCACACACACACACACCTCCCGATATCGGAGGTCTCAAGGTTGGCAAGTATGTAATAACATCATTTCATGATTAATATTTATCAATTAAGATTAAATTAATAAAAAAACATTTTATTTTTCACTAAAGAAGGGTTCGGTGAATGCGCATATCAAACTGGTGGGGTTCGGTACCTCCAACAAGGTTAAGAACCACTGCTTTACACCTTTAGGGGACTTCTGACGGTATGGGGACAAAAAAACAGGTCCCCTAAGGCAGTGGTCCCGATTGGTACCGGGCCGCACAAGAAATTAAAAAAAAATTAAAAAAAATTAAAAAAAAGTATTTTTTTTATTTATTTATGAAATCAACATAAAAAACACAATATATACATTATATATCAATATAGATCAATACAGTCTGCAGGGATACAGTCCGTAAGCACACATGATTGTATTTATTTATGTAAAAAAATAAAAATAAAAAAAATAGATTTAAAGACGTGTATGAGCTAACTGAGCAGTGGACATTTTATACCATTTTTTTTTATGCCTCCACAACCTGTAGAAAGGGTGGTGCCCACAAGTCATGATCAAAAACTTGGTCCCCATTCCGAATTATAACCAGAATGTGTGTGTGTGTGTGTGTGTGTGTGTTTGTGTGTGTGTGTGTGTGTGTGTGTGTGTGTGTGTGTGTGTGTGTGTGTGTGTGTGTGTGTGTGTGTGTGTGTGTGTGTGTGTGTGTGTGTGTGTGTGTGTGTGTGCGTGTGTGCGTGTGTGTGTGTGTGCGTGTGTGTGTTTGTATCCATGCGTTTGGATTAGCCTCTGCGACGTCTTGCTGAGGGGAAGGTAATGTGCGCATCCCATAGAGCTCCTGCTGCTTCTGTGGAATTTGCATAGATTTGGTAAAGCGAGGAAAAGAGAGAGAGAGAGAGAGAGAGAGAGAGAGAGAGAGAGAGGGGTGGTTGGGGGAAGGGGGGCGAGGCTACAAAGCGGCGTGGAAGAGGACGGAATGAACAAGCGGTATTTTCTACTCGCTCCGTCCGCATCTTGCTCTGCGTCCCGCGGTCCTTCCTGCCTTCTCCCCGTCCCTCTCCTCCGCACCTCCTCCTCCTCCCCTCACATGTCCTCTCCTGTCAGTCAGTGAGACCTCCTCCTCGCCATCCTTGCCCCATGCATGCCCGGGCACACGTGCACCCGCGTGGCACCCGCACGCACACGCACACGCGCATCGGGGAGACCACATAAGGCGAGACCGCCGCTCGGACCGTGGCGATGGGCAACTCTGTGAAGTCGCTCAAAATCTTCACCAAGAAGGTAAGCGCCGCTCTCTTGCCTCCGCTCATTGGCACCCTCTACATCACCTTTGACCTTTCACCCCATGACACCCCACAACATCATCTCTTTCTGTCTGACCTTTCACCCCATGACACCCCACAACATCATCTTTCTGCATCTTTGACCTTTCACCCCATGACACCCCGACCTGCCCTTTGCCTGGACTTGAACGGGTGTTGTTGACAGATGTGGTTTATGACCCAGAGACCAGACTTGACCTTCTCTCCCAGTCTTGCGTGCACAAAGTGTGACACGAGGGTTCTGTCATGCCTTCTAGAATGATACTGATCAATAACCTCAGAAAGGAAAACAAAAGCTATTTATTTACATGGATCAAAGATCTTTTATATGACAGGAGTGCTCCGCTGTTTCTAGGGATCCACTGCAAACACCCTATTTAAAGATCCTCTATGTGACAGGAGGGCTGTGCTGTTCTTAAGCATCCTCTGCAAACATCCTAGTCAAAGATCCTGTATATAACAGGAGCACTCTGCTGTTTTAAGGATCTACTGCAAACATCCTAGTCAAAGATCTTCTATATGACAGGAACACTTTACTATTATTGGATCTATTGCAAACATCCTAGTCAAAGATCCTGTATCTGACATGAGCCCTCTACTGTTTTTAATGATATTCTGCAAACATCCTAGTCAAAGATCTTCTATATAGCAGGAGCACTCTGCTGTTTTAAGGATCTACTGCAAACATCCTAGTCAAAGATCCTCTATATGACAGGAACACTTTACTATTATTGGATCTCTGGCAAACATCCTAGTCAAAGATCCTGTATCTGACACGAGCCCTCTACTGTTTTTAATGATATTCTGCAAACATCCTAGTCAAAGATCTTCTATATAGCAGGAGCACTCAGCTGTTTTTAAGGAGCTTCTGCAAACATCCTAGTCAAAGATCCTGTATATAACAGGAGCACTCTGCTGTTTTAAGGATCTTCTGCAAACATCCTAGTCAAAGATCTTCTATATGACAGGAACGCTTTACTATTATTGGATCTATTGCAAACATCCTAGTCAAAGATCCTGTATCTGACACGGGCCCTCTACTGTTTTTAATGATATTCTGCAAACATCCTAGTCAAAGATCCTCTATATGACACGAGCCCTCTACTGTTTTTAATGATATTCTGCAAACATCCTAGTCAAAGATCCTCTATATGACAGGAACACTCTACTGTTATTGGATCTACTGCAAACATCCTAGTCAAAGATCCTGTATATAACAGGAGCACTCTGCTGTTTTTAAGGATCTTCTGCAAACATCCTAGTCAAAGATCTTCTATATGACAGGAACGCTTTACCATTATTGGATCTATTGCAAACATCCTAGTCAAAGATCCTGTATCTAACACGAGCCCTCTACTGTTTTTGATGATATTCTGCAAACATCCTAGTCAAAGATCTTCTATATAGCAGGAGCACTCTGCTGTTTTTAAGGATCTACTGCAAACACCCTAGTCAAAGATTCTTTATGTGACAGGCGTGCTCTGCTGTTTTTAAGGATCTTCTGCAAACATCGTAGTCAAAGATCCGCTATATAACAGGAGCACTCAGCTGTTTTTAAGGATCTACTGCAAACATCTGAGTCAAAGATATTTTACATGACAGGAGTGCTTTGCTGTTTCTAGGGATCGACTGCAAACATCCTATTTAAAGATCGTCTGTAGTGCTCTGCTGTTTTTGAGGATCTTCTGCAAACATTCTAGTCAAAGATCCTGTATATAACAGGAGCACTCTCCTGTTTTTAAGGATCTTCTGCAAACATCCTAGTCAAACATCTTCTATATGACAGGAACGCTCTACTGTTATTGGATCTATTGCAAACATCCTAGTCAAAGATCCTCTATATAACAAGAGCACTGCTGTTTTAAGGATCTACTGCAAACACCCAAGTCAAAGATCCTCTATGTGACAGGAGTGCTCTGCTGTTCTTAAGGATCTTCTGCAAAAGTCCTAGTCAAAGATCCTCTGGAGTGCTCCTGCTGTTTTTAAGGATCTTCTTCAAACGTCCTAGTCAAAGATCCTCTATATGGATGACACAAGCGATTTACTGTTTTTAATTACTATCTGCAAACGTCCTAGTCAAAGATCCTCTATATAACAGGAGCACTCTCCTGTTTTTAAGGATCTTCTGCAAACATCCTAGTCAAAGATCTTCTATATGACAGGAGCGCTCTACTGTTATTGGATCTATTGCAAACATCCTAGTCAAAGATCCTGTTTCTGACACAAGCCCTGTACGGTTTTTAATGATCTTCTGCAAACATCCTAGTCAAAGATCCTGTAAATAACAGCAGCACTCTGCTGTTTTTAAGGATCTTCTGCAAGCATCCTAGTCAAAGATCTTCTATATGACAGGAGCGCTCTACTGTTATTGGATCTACTGCAAACATCCTAGTCAAAGATCCTCTATATAACACGAGGACTTTACTGTTTATAAGGATCTTCTCCAAACGTCCGAGTCAAAGATCCTCTATATAACAAGAGCACTGCTGTTTTAAGGATCTACTGCAAACACCCAAGTCAAAGATCCTCTATGTGACAGGAGTGCTCTGCTGTTCTTAAGGATCTCCTGCAAACGTCCTAGTCAAAGATCCTCTGGAGTGCTCTGCTGTTTTTAAGGATCTTCTTCAAACGTCCTAGTCAAAGATCCTCTATATGGATGACACGAGCGCTTTACTGTTTTTAATTACTATCTGCAAACGTCCTAGTCAAAGATCCTCTATATAACAGGAGCACTCTGCTGTTTTAAGGATCTACTGCAAACACCCGAGTCAAAGATCCTCTGTGTGACAGGAGTGCTCTGCTGTTTTTAAGGATCTTCTGCAAAAATCCTAGTCAAAGATCCTTTACATGACAGGAGTGCTCTGCTGTTCTTAAGGATCCTCTTCAAACATCGTAGTCAAAGATCCTCTATATTACAGGAGCACTCTGTTGTTTTTAAGGATCTTCTGCAAACATCCTAGTCAAAGATCCTTTACACGACAGGAGTGCTTTGCTGTTCTTAAGGATCCTCTTCAAACATCCTAGTCAAAGATCCATTACATGACAGGAGTGCTCTGCTGTTCTTAAGGATCTTCTGCAAACATCGTAGTCAAAGATCCGCTATATAACAGGAGCACTCTGCTGTTTTTAAGGATCCTCTGCAAACACCCTAGTCAAAGATCCGCTATATAACAGGAGGACTCTGTTGTTTTTAGGGATCTTCTGCAAACACCCTAGTCAAAGATCCTTTACACGACAGGAGTGCTTTGTTGTTCTTAAGGATCCTCTTCAAATATCCTAGTCAAAGATCCATTACATGACAGGAGTGCTCTGCTGTTCTTAAGGATCTTCTGCAAACATCATAGTCAAAGATCCTCTATATTACAGGAGGACTCTGTTGTTTTTAGGGATCTTCTGCAAACACCCTAGTCAAAGATCCTTTACACGACAGGAGTGCTTTGTTGTTCTTAAGGATCCTCTTCAAATATCCTAGTCAAAGATCCATTACATGACAGGAGTGCTCTGCTGTTCTTAAGGATCTTCTGCAAACATTGTAGTCAAAGATCCTCTATATTACAGGAGCACTCTGCTGTTTTTAAGGATCCTCTGCAAACAACCTAGTCAAAGATCCTCTATGTGAGAGGAGTGTCCTGCGGATTTTAAGGATTTCCTACAAACCTCCTATTCAAAGATCCTCTATGTGACAGGAGCGTTTTTAAGGATCTACCGTAAACACCCGAGTCAAAGATTCTTTATGTGACAGGAGTGCTCTGCTGTTTTTAAGGATCTTCTGCAAACATCATAGTCAAACATCCTTTATACAACAGGAGTACTTTACTTTTTTTTGAGGATCTTCTGCAAACATTCCAGTCAAAGAGCCTCCATATAACAGGAACACTCAGCTGTTTTTAAGGATCTACTGCAAACACCTGAGTCAAAGATCTTTTACATGACAGGAGTGCTTAGCTGTTTCTAGGGATCCACTGCAAACATCCTATTTAAAGAGCCTCTGTAGTGCTCTGCTGTTTTTAATGATCTTCTGCAAACATCCCAGTCAAAGATCCTCTATATAACAGGAGCACTCTTCTGTTTTTAAGGATCTACTGCAAACATCCTCGTCAAAGATCCTCTATATGACAGGAGTGCTTTGCAGTTTTTAAGGATCTTCTGCAAATATCCTAGTCAAAGATCCTCTGTAGTGCTCTGCTGTTTTTAATGATCTTCTGCAAACATCCTAGTCAAAGATCCTCTATCTGACAGGAGCGCTCTGCTGTTTTTAAGGATCTACTGCAAACATCCTCGTCAAAGATCCTCTATATGACAGGAGTGCTTCGCAGTTTTTAAGGATCTTCTGCAAATATCCTAGTCAAAGATCCTCTATATGACAGGAGCACTCTGCTGTTTTAAGGATCTACTGCAAACATTCCTGTCAAAGATCCTCTATATGACAGGAGTGCTTTGCAGTTTTTAAGGATCTTCTGCAAATATACCAGTCAAATATTCTCTATATGACAAGAGCACTCTGCTGTTTTTAAGGACTCTTCTGCAAACATTCCAGTCAAAGATCCTGTAAATGACATGAGCGCTCTCTGTTTTTAAGGATCTTCTGCAAACATTCTAGTCAAAGATCCTCTATATGACAGGAGTGCTTTGCTGTTTTTAAGGAATTTTCTGCAAATATCCTTGTCAAAGATCCTCTCTATGACAGGAGTGCTCTGCTCTTTTTAAGGATTTTCTACAAACATCATAGTCAAAGATCCTCTATGTGACAGGAGCGGTCTACTGTTTTTGGATGTACGGTGACCACCCTAGTTAAAGATCCTCTATATGAGAGGAGTGCTCTGCTGTTTTTAAGGATTTTCTGCAAACATCCTAGTCAAAGATCCTCTATGTGACAGGAGCTGTCTACTGTTTTTGGATGTACTGCAAACACCCTAGTCAAAGATCCTTTACATAACAGGGGTGCTCCGCTGTTTTTAAGGATTTTCTGCAAACATCCTAGTCAAAGATCCTGTATATCACAGGAATGCTTTGCAATTTTTAAATAGTTTTTGCAAACATCTTTGTCAAAGATCCTCTATAAGACAAGAGTGCTCTGCTGTTTTTAAGGATCTTCTGCAAACATTCTAGTCAAAGATCCTCTATATGACAGGAGTGCTTTGCTGTTTTTAAGGAATCTTCTGCAAATATCCTTGTCAAAGATCCTCTCTATGACAGGAGTGCTCTGCTCTTTTTAAGGATTTTCTACAAACATCATAGTCAAAGATCCTCTATGTGACAGGAGCGGTCTACTGTTTTTGGATGTACTGCGACCACCCTAGTCAAAGATCCTCTATATGACAGGAGTGCTCTGCTGTTTTTAAGGATTTTCTGCAAACATCCTAGTCAAAGATCCTGTATATCACAGGAATGCTTTGCAATTTTTAAATAGTTTTTGCAAACATCCTTGTCAAAGATCCTCTATATGACAAGAGTGCTCTGCTCTTTTTAAGGATTTTCTGCAAACATCCTAGTCAAAGATCCTCTATGTGACACGAGTGCTCGGCTGTTTTTAAGGATCTTCTACAAACCTCCTATTCAAAGATCCTCTATGTGACAGGAGCTGTCTACTGTTTTTGGATGTACTGCAAACACCCTAGTCAAAGATCCTTTACATAACAGGGGTGCTCCGCTGTTTTTAAGGATTTTCTGCAAACATCCTAGTCAAAGATCCTGTATATCACAGGAATGCTTTGCAATTTTTAAATAGTTTTTGCAAACATCTTTGTCAAAGATCCTCTATAAGACAAGAGTGCTCTGCTGTTTTTAAGGATCTTCTGCAAACATTCTAGTCAAAGATCCTCTATATGACAGGAGTGCTTTGCTGTTTTTAAGGAATCTTCTGCAAATATCCTTGTCAAAGATCCTCTCTATGACAGGAGTGCTCTGCTGTTTTTAAGGATTTTCTCCAAACATCCTTGTCAAAGATCCTCAATGTGACAGGAGCGGTCTACTGTTTTTGGATGTACTGCGACCACCCTAGTTAAAGATCCTCTATATGACAGGAGTGCTCTGCTGTTTTTAAGGATTTTCTGCAAACATCCTAGTCAAAGATCCTCTATGTGACACGAGTGCTCGGCTGTTTTTAAGGATCTTCTACAAACCTCCTATTCAAAGATCCTCTATGTGACAGGAGCTGTCTACTGTTTTTGGATGTACTGCAAACACCCTAGTCAAAGATCCTTTACATAACAGGGGTGCTTCGCTGTTTTTAAGGATTTTCTGCAAACATCCTAGTCAAAGATCCTGTATATCACAGGAATGCTTTGCAATTTTTAAATAGTTTTTGCAAACATCCTTGTCAAAGATCCTCTATATGACAAGAGTGCTCTGCTGTTCTTTCCCAGCTGTGGTCCATATGGACCCCTGTGGTACTCACTTGCAATACTTTGTTTGACCACTTGTGGCAGTAATGACTATCAAACAGAATAAGTTTGGCGCTAAAGTCATAGAGAAGTACGATAAACTAAGTTACTACTTCCTGTAAGTTATTGCACTTATTGCAGTAGTGTAATAAACTAAGTTACTACTTCCTTTAGTATTACTGCACTTATTGCAGTAGTGCAATAAACTAAGTTACTACTTCCTGTAGTATTACTGCACTTATTGCAGTAGTGCAATAAACTAAGTTACTACTTCCTGTAATATTACTGCACTTATTGCAGTAGTGCAATAAACTAAGTTACTACTTCCTTTAGTATTACTGCACTTATTGCAGTAGTGCAATAAACTAAGTTACTACTTCCTGTAGTATTACTGCACTTGTTGCAGTAGTGTAATAAACTAAGTTACTACTTCCTGTAGTATTGCTGCACTTATTGAAGTAGTGCAATAAACTAAGTTACTACTTCCTGTAGTATTGCTGCACTTATTGCAGTAGTGTAATAAACTAAGTTACTACTTCCTGTAATAATACTGCACTTATTGTAGTAGTGCAATAAACTAAGTTACTACTTCCTGTAGTATTAATGCACTTATTGCAGTAGTGCAATAAACTAAGTTACTACTTCCTGTAGTATTACTGCACTTATTGCAATAGTGCAATAAACTAAGTTACTACTTCCTGTAATATTACTGCACTTATTGCAATAAACTAAGTTAGTACTTCCTGTAGTATTACTGCACTTATAGCAGTAGTGCAATAAACTAAGTTACTACTTCCTGTAATATCACTGCACTTATTGCAGTAGTGCAATAAACTAAGTTACTACTTCCTGTAGTATTACTGCACTTATTGCAATAAACTAAGTTATTACTTCCTGTAATATTACTGCACTTTTTTGCAGTAGTGCAATAAACTAAGTTACTACTTCCTGTAGTATTACTGCACTTATTGCAGTTGTGCAATAAACTAAGTTACTACTTCCTGTAGTATTACTGCACTTATTGTGGTAGTGCAATAAACTAAGTTACTACTTCCTGTAGTTTTACTGCACTTATTGCATTAGTGCAATAAACTAAGTTACTACTTCCTGTAGTATTACTGCACTTATTGCAGTAGTGCAATAAACTAAGTTACTACTTCCTGTAATATTACTGCACTTATTGAAGTAGTGCAATAAACTAAGTTACTACTTCCTGTAGTATTACTGCACTTATTGCAATAGTGCAATAAACTAAGTTACTACTTCCTGTAATATTACTGCACTTATTGCAGTAGTGCAATAAACTAAGTTACTACTTCCTGTAATAATACTGCACTTATTGTAGTAGTGCAATAAACTAAGTTACTACTTCCTGTAGTATTAATGCACCTATTGCAGTAGTGCAATAAACTAAGTTACTACTTCCTGTAATATTACTGCACTTATTGCACTAGTGCAATAAACTAAGTTACTACTTCCTGTAGTATTACTGCACTTATTGCAGTAGTGTAATAAACTAAGTTACTACTTCCTGTAGTATTACTGCACTAATTGCAGTAGTGTAATAAACTAAGTTACTACTTCCTGTAGTATTACTGCACTTATTGCAATAGTGCAATAAACTAAGTTACTACTTCCTGTAATATTACTGCACTTATTGCAGTAGTGCAATAAATTAAGTTACTACTTCCTGTATTAATACTGCACTTATTGTAGTAGTGCAATAAACTAAGTTACTACTTCCTGTAGTATTAATACACTTATTGCAGTAGTGCAATAAACTAAGTTACTACTTCCTGTAATATTACTGCACTTATTGCAGTAGTGCAATAAACTAAGTTACTACTTCCTGTAGTATTACTGCACTTATTGAAGTAGTGCAATAAACTAAGTTACTACTTCCTGTAATATTACTGCACTTATTGAAGTAGTGCAATAAACTAAGTTACTACTTCCTGTAATATTACTGCACTTATTGCAATAAACTAAGTTACTACTTCCTGTAGTATTACTGCACTTATTGCAGTAGTGCAATAAACTAAGTTACTACATCCTGTAATATTACTGCACTTATTGCAGTAGTGCAATAAACTAAGTTACTACTTCCTGTAGTATTACTGCACTTATTGCAGTAGTGCAATAAACTAAGTTACTACATCCTGTAATATTACTGCACTTATTGCAGTAGTGCAATAAACTAAGTTACTACTTCCTGTAATATTACTGCACTTATTGCAGTAGTGCAATAAACTAAGTTACTACATCCTGTAATATCACTGCACTTATTGCAGTAGTGTAATAAACTAAGTTACTACATAGTGTAGTATTACTACACTAATTGAAGTAGTGCAATAAACTAAGTTACTACTTCCTGTAGTATTGCTGCACTAATTGCAGTAGTGCAATAAACTAAGTTACTACATAGTGTAGTATTACTACACTAATTGAAGTAGTGCAATAAACTAAGTTACTACTTCCTGTAGTATTGCTGCACTAATTGCAGTAGTGCAATAAACTAAGTTACTACTTCCTGTAGTATTACTGCACTTATTGCAGTAGTGCAATAAACTAAGTTACTACTTCCTGCAGTATTACTGCACTTATTGCAGTAGTGCAATAAACTAAGTTATTACTTCCTGTAGTATTACTGCACTTATTGCAGTAGTGTAATAAACTAAGTTACTACTTCCTGTAGTATTACTGCACTTAATGCAGTAGTGCAATAAACTAAGTTACTACATCCTGTAATATTACTGCACTTATTGCAGTAGTGCAATAAACTAAGTTACTACTTCCTGTAGTATTACTGCACTTATTGCAGTAGTGCAATAAACTAAGTTACTACATCCTGTAATATTACTGCACTTATTGCAGTAGTGCAATAAACTAAGTTACTACTTCCTGTAATATTACTGCACTTATTGCAGTAGTGCAATAAACTAAGTTACTACATCCTGTAATATCACTGCACTTATTGCAGTAGTGTAATAAACTAAGTTACTACATAGTGTAGTATTACTACACTAATTGAAGTAGTGCAATAAACTAAGTTACTACTTCCTGTAGTATTGCTGCACTAATTGCAGTAGTGCAATAAACTAAGTTACTACATAGTGTAGTATTACTACACTAATTGAAGTAGTGCAATAAACTAAGTTACTACTTCCTGTAGTATTGCTGCACTAATTGCAGTAGTGCAATAAACTAAGTTACTACTTCCTGTAATATTACTGCACTTATTGCAGTAGTGCAATAAACTAAGTTACTACTTCCTGTAGTATTACTGCACTTATTGCAGTAGTGCAATAAACTAAGTTACTACATCCTGTAATATTACTGCACTTATTGCAGTAGTGCAATAAACTAAGTTACTACTTCCTGTAATATTACTGCACTTATTGCAGTAGTGCAATAAACTAAGTTACTACATCCTGTAATATCACTGCACTTATTGCAGTAGTGTAATAAACTAAGTTACTACATAGTGTAGTATTACTACACTAATTGAAGTAGTGCAATAAACTAAGTTACTACTTCCTGTAGTATTGCTGCACTAATTGCAGTAGTGCAATAAACTAAGTTACTACATAGTGTAGTATTACTACACTAATTGAAGTAGTGCAATAAACTAAGTTACTACTTCCTGTAGTATTGCTGCACTAATTGCAGTAGTGCAATAAACTAAGTTACTACTTCCTGTAATATTACTGCACTTATTGCAGTAGTGCAATAAACTAAGTTACTACTTCCTGTAGTATTACTGCACTTATTGAAGTAGTGCAATAAACTAAGTTACTACTTCCTGTAATATTACTGCACTTATTGCAGTAGTGTAACACACTAAGTTACTACTTCCTGTAGTATTACTGCACTTATTGCAGTAGTGCAATTAACTAAGTTACTACTTCCTGTAGTATTACTGCACGTATTAAAGTAGTGTAATACACTAAGTTACTACTTCCTGTAGTATTACTGCACTTATTGCAGTAGTACTTGGAAGTGGTCCTGGCTGGAGAAGGTAGTCTTCCAGCAGGCGGCGTGCTGCATCCAGTGTGTTACGTAACCTTCCCTGCGTGGCTGCAGAGTGCTCTTGTGGCACGCTGGCGTGGCAAACGTGGCAGTGCCATGCATCACTTGGTCAGATTAGCCAGTGGGCATTGAGCCGCTGCAGCGAGGCCCAGGATGGACGTGGCAGCAGATGGAGTGGAAAGGTCGTCTGAAGACAACGTCCATACTTGCTGCTTTCACTGCAGGCTCTTTCTACAAATATACATGTTATTACTTTTACTGCAATATACATAATAATATGTATATTTGTATATTTCTACAAATATACATATTATTATTATTCTTACCATAGCAACTTTAGACAATGTATTTATTTTCTGCAATCCACCACAGACAAAGCTCTTTTTAATGAACCACTAATTGGTTGGTCTTGCAGGCAACCTTGTCTGCCTTCTGGTTGATGAGCTCATTAAATAAAAAGCCGGCTGCACAAAAACTCTGTCAAATGTGCACAATTAAAAACATTTGTTTGTATCTCCCATTATTTCGTGACCACGATAACAACACAGCACACGTGCTCGTCAAAGATCCTCTATATGGCAGCGTTTTTAAGGACCCACTGCAAAAACCCATGTCAAAGATTGCCCTCATGACAGGAGTACTCTGCTGTTTTTAAGACTTTAGTGCAAAAGCACTAATCAAAGATCCTCAATATGACTGGAGCACTCTTTTGTTCTAAGGCCTTAGTACAAAAGAGTGCTCCAGTCATATCAAAGATCCTCAATAGACAAGAGTTCTCTGTTGTTTTAAAGGTATTAGTACAAAAAAACACTAAAAAAACACTAATCAAAGATCCTATATTTCACAGGAGCACTCTTTTGTTTCAAGGTCTTAGTACAAAATAACTAATCAAAGATCCTCAGTAGACAAGAGTGCTCTGCTGTTTTAAAAGTCTTAGTACAAAAAAACACTAATCAAAGATCCTCAGTATTCAAGAGTGCTCTGCTGTTTTAACGGTCTTAGTACAAAAAACGAATCAAAGATCCTCTATAGACAAGAGTGATCTGCTGTTTTAAAGGTCTTAGTACAAAAAAAAAACACTAATCAAAAATCCTCAGTAGACAAGAGTGCTCTGCTGTTTTAAAGGTCTTGGTACAAAAAAGAAACTCTAATCAAAGATCCTCAATATGACAGGCGTACTTTTCTGTTTTAAGGCCTTAGTACAAAAAAACGAATCAAAGATTCTCTATAGACAAGAGTGCTCTGCTGTTTTAAAGGTCTCAGTACAAAAAATAACACTAATCAAAGATCCTCAGTAGACGAGAGTGCTCTGCTGTTTTAAAGGTCTTAGTAAAAAAAAAAATAATCAAAGATCCTCAATATGACAGGCGTACAGTTCTGTTTTAAGGCCTTAGTACAAAAAACAAATCAAAGATCCTCTATAGACAAGAGTGCTCTGCTGTTTTAAAGGTCCTGGTACAAAAAAGAACACTAATCAAAGATCCTCAGTAGACAAGAGTGCTCTGCTGTTTTAAAGGTATTAGTACAAAATAATTAATCAAAGATCCTCAGTAGACAAGAGTGCTCTGCTGTTTTAAAGGTATTAGTACAAAATAATTAATCAAAGATCCTCAGTAGACAAGAGTGCTCTGCTGTTTTAAAGGTATTAGTACAAAATAATTAATCAAAGATCCTCAGCAGACAAGAGTGCTCTGTTGTTTTAAAGGTATTAGTACAAAATAATTAATCAAAGATCCTCAGTAGACAAGAGTGCTCTGCTGTTTTAAAGGTCTTAGTACAAAAAAGAACACTAATCAAAGATCCTCAGCAGACAAGAGTGCTCTGCTGTTTTAAAGGTATTAGTACAAAATAATTAATCAAAGATCCTCAGTAGACAAGAGTGCTCTGCTGTTTTAAAGGTCTTAGTACAAAAAAGAACACTAATCAAAGATCCTCAGCAGACAAGAGTGCTCTGCTGTTTTAAAGGTTTTAGTGCAAAAAGAACACTAATCAAAGATCCTCAGTAGACAAGAGTGCTCTGCTGTTTTAAAGGTATTAGTACAAAATAATTAATCAAAGATCCTCAGTAGACAAGAGTGCTCTGCTGTTTTAAAGGTCTTAGTACAAAAAAGAACACTAATCAAAGATCCTCATCAGACAAGAGTGCTCTGCTGTTTTAAAGGTTTTAGTACAAAAAAGAACACTAATCAAAGATCCTCAGTAGACAAGAGTGCTTTGCTGTTTTAAAGGTCTAGTAAAACATTTTTAAAAAAACACTAATCAAAGATCCTCAATATGACAGGCATACGTTTCTGTTTTAAGTCCTTAGTACAAAAAACAAAACAAATCAAAGATCCTCTATGGACAAGAGTGCTCTGTTGTTTTAAAGGTCTTAGTACAAAACACACTAACAAAGATCCTCAATACGACGGGGGCACTCTTGTGTTTTAAAGTCTTAGTACAAAAAAACAAATCAAAGATCCTCTTTATGACAGGAGTGCTCCCTCCTCCCGGTCCTTTCTTATCCGTATGAACCTGATGGTTGCTGGTGAACTCTGCCTAGCAACAAGTGATTTAAAACTGAGACCATGTGATCAACTTGTGCACGGAGCGTCGCCATTGGTTGAGAAGAAAGGTGTTTTCTTGTTGTTATTGTTCGACGCCATTTTTGTTGACGACGGACACGACTGACACCCCCCCCCCCCCCCGCCCCCCGTCCCAGACCCTCCATGGCCCCGCCCACTCTCCCCCATGTTGACGCCACGTGAGTCCCGGCCCCGCTTGTCTTCATGCATGTCCACTGCTTGCTGATCCAGGACCAGAAGAAGAACTACAAAGCGGTGCAGTCCTGTGAGGAGGGGGGCTCAGGGGGGGGCTATCTGGAGCCGCTAGTGGCCCTGGCCCAGAGCGGCGCCAACATGCACAACGTGCTGGGCCCCGCCTGCATCTTCCTACGCAAGGGCTTCGCTGAGAGCCGGCAGGCTGTACGTAAGTCCACAACGTGTTCGCACGTGTTGCATGCTGGGAGATTACAATAGGAAAAGATGGCGGGTCAAACGTCAAGATGGCGGCATTGTGGCGGGAAACGCTTTGTAGCGTGGCAAAAAAAAAGATGGAGGTGTATACCGTCGTACTTATATAATTACAGCCGAGGTGTGTATTTAAATGATACGCTCCCAGTCTGTGGAACGCTCTCCCTGACCACCTGAGGGCACCACAGACTGTGAATGCTTCTAAAAAAGGCTTAAAAAGCCTTCTTTTTAAAAAAGCCTTTTTTTAGATGTATGCGTGCTAGTTCTAGTTTTTATTTTTATTTATTTTATAATCTTTTTATCTATTTTTTTATATTATTAATAGTATCTATTATTATTATTATTATATATAACATATATTCATTCTAATGATGATTTGGAGTGCATGATAAAGCGCACAGCTCTTTTTGACCACATGTATTAATTAGTGTATGTTTACAACATCTTAGTCATTGTCAGCAACATTTTAAAGCCCATATAGTTATTATTATTATTTTTATTTTTTTTAAACACCTCCAGGAGGTTGCCCACAGCCACAGTTTTTCATGCCAATGTTGTTTTTAATTAATAATAATAATAATAATAATAATAATAATAATAGATTTGATTTGTAAAAAGCACTTTCCATTGAGCAAACAACCTCAAAGTGCTACAGTGTATTAAAAAAATAATAAAAAGATAATAAAATAAATAAAAATAAAAACTAGAACTAGCACGCATATATCTATAAAAAAAAAAGGCTTTTTTAAAAAGAAGGGTTTTTAAGCCTTTTTTAAAAGCATCTACAGTCTGTGGTGCCCTCAGGTGGTCAGGGAGAGCGTTCCACAGACTGTGGATGCTTTAAAAAAAAAGGCGTAAAAACCCTTCTTTTTAAAAAAGCCTTTTTTTTAGATGTATGCGTGCTAGTTCTAGTTTTTATTTTTATTTATTTTATTATCTTTTTATTTATTTTTTAATACACTGTCGCACTTTGAGGTTGTTTGCTCAATGGAAAGTGCTTTTTACAAATAAAATCTATTATTATTATTATCATATATTACATATATTCATTCTAATAATGATTCGGAGTGCATGAGAAAGCGGAAAGCTCTTTCTGACCACATGTATTAATTAGTATATGTTTACATAGTCTTAGTCATTGTCAACAACATTTTAAAGCCCATATAGTTAATTTTAATTTTTTAATTTTTTATTTTAAACACCACCAAGAGGTTGCCCACAGCCACAGCTGTTCATGCCAATGTTGTTCTTGATTAAAGGACGCACTAGTTATATAGGAGGTGTTAATAGTAGTGTTTTTGCTGGTTTCCACGGTAACATGTCATACTCTATCATTTATAAAGGCATGTTGTCATTGTTGTATTCCTATTTTTCACAATGATACTTTATTTATTTATTAATTTACAACATGTTTTCATAATTTTTTGCCCCTGATGGTAGCACAGGTTATTGCTATTTTGTCATGTCATATTGAGCGGCCGTGCCAGCAACTTGAGGGTTCCAGGTTCGATTCCCCGCTTCCGCCATCCTAGTCACTGCCATTGTGTCCTTGGGCAAGACACTTTACACCCACCTGCTCCCAGTGCCACCCACACTGGTTTAAATGCCATTTAGGTATTGGGTTTCACTATGTAAAAGCGCTTTGAGTCACTAGAGAAAAGCGCTATATAAATATACTTCACTTCACTTTATATTAAAAAAAAACTATAACTTCATATCCAAAAAACATGCAAAATTGTGGCACTTTGTGATACATTTTCATAACTTTGTAAAATATGCATATTGTATTTATGTTATTAATATGACGTATATCATTTCATACTGACTTTAAAGCCAATATTTATATTTATATAAGTGTTGTAGTTATATATTTTTTATAATTATTTAAGTAATTAATTAATTAAGTAATAATTAATTCATTGATTTATACATTTTTATTTACTGATACAAATATATATTTTCATGTTATTAACACTGTATATATACCCTATTTTCCGGAGCATAGGGCGCACCGGATTATAAGGCGCACTGCCGATGAGCGGGTCTAGTCAGGTCTATTTTCATACAAAAGGCGCACCGGATTATAGGGCGCATTAAAGGAGTCATATTATTATCTATATTTTTTTCTAAATGTAAAAGACTTCCTTGTGGTCTACATCAGTCTTTTTCAACCACTGTGCCGTGAGATACAGTCTGGTGTGCCGTGGGAGATTATCTAATTTCACCTATTTGGGCTAAAAATATTTTTTGCAAACCAGTAATAATATAATCCGCAAATAATGTGCCGTTGTTGAGTGTCGGTATTGTCTCGAACTCGGCAGAGTCACCATGTTATACTCTTCCATATCAGTAAGTGGCAGCAAGTAGCTAATGTCGTAGATGTCGATGTCGGAAACATGGTTTGTCGTGATCACAATATGCAGACGACAACTTCAACCACAAATAAACCAAAGGCGTTGAAGCTTAGGGATGGCTACGCAAAACGAAACTAAAACTGATCTGGCTGCAAAGTAAACAAAAACAGAATGCTGGAGAACAGCAAAGACTTACGGCGTGTGGAGCAGAGAAGGCATGACATGACAATCAACAATGTCCCCACAAAGAAGGATGGCGTCCGCACAACTTAAATATTCTTGATTGCTAAAACAAAGCCGGTGCGGGGGAACAGCGTTCAAGGAAGAAATGAAACTGCTACAGGAAAATACCAACAAAAAAAGGAAAAGCCACCAAAATAGGAGCGCAAGACAAGAGCTAAAACACTACACACAGGAAAACAGCAAAAAAAAAGTCCAAATAAATCAGGGCGTGATGTAGGGATGATGTTTGATAAGAAATGATCGAGTTCGAGCCCATTATCGAATCCTCTTATCGAACCGATTCCTTATCGATTCTCTTATCGAATCCAGATAGGTTGTTTTATATGGAAAAAAACACAATATTTGGTTTAACAAAAGCTCACTTTTATTTTATAAGAAAAATAAATAAATAAATAAATAAATATTGACTGGTACCCCCCTAAAAAAATGTAATAAATAAATATTGACTGTTGTTACCCAAAGTATATTAAGTGGGATTTTTCAGAAAAACAAATTATATACACTACCGTTCAAAAGTTTGGGGTCACCCAAACAATTTTGTGGAATAGCCTTCATTTCTAAGAACAAGAATAGACTGTCGAGTTTCAGATGAAAGTTCTCTTTTTCTGGCCATTTTGAGCGTTTAATTGACCCCACAAATGTGATGCTCCAGAAACTCAATCTGCTCAAAGGAAGGTCAGTTGTGTAGCTTCTGTAATGAGCTAAACTGTTTTCAGATGTGTGAACATGATTGCACAAGGGTTTTCTAATCATCAATTAGCCTTCTGAGCCAATGAGCAAACACATTGTACCATTAGAACACTGGAGTGATAGTTGCTGGAAATGGGCCTCTATACACCTATGTAGATATTGCACCAAAAACCAGACATTTGCAGCTAGAATAGTCATTTACCACATTAGCAATGTATAGAGTGTATTTCTTTAAAGTTAAGACTAGTTTAAAGTTATCTTCATTGAAAAGTACAGTGCTTTTCCTTCAAAAACAAGGACATTTCAATGTGACCCCAAACTTTTGAACGGTAGTGTACAGTAACACAAAAACAACCTGTCTCTGTGATCCCTATAGGTGAAGAGCCATACCTTGAGGCGTTTTCTCCGGTCCATTATTTTTGCTGCTTGTGTGACATCACAGGAAATGAAGTAGCTCAGTCATTACAGGAAATGACGTAGCTCAGTCCAATGACTGAGCTACGTCATTTCCTGTGATGTCCCACAGGGCATTTCTTGTGGGACGGGGATTCGATCCCAGGGATTCGAATAAAGAACCAACTCTATTTCTTTACTATAACGGGAACCGGTTCTCAAAAAGGGATTCGAGTCCATGGAATCGGTTCTTTTCTTATCGAACGGTTCTTTTCTTATGGAACAACCGGGAGAACCGGTTTCGAACATCATGCCTAGCGTGATGTGACAGGTGGTGACAGTACACCTACTTTGAGACAAGAGCTATAGTGATGCATGCTTAGCTATGCCTTAAAGTCATATCCAACAATTGATGATGTTTTACAGATCATCTTCAAGCCGCTTTCTGACAGTCGCTTCAGGATGCGCCGTTTTTGTGGGCGGTCTTATTTACGCGGCTCACCTTCGACAGCGTCTTCTCCCCGCCATCTTTGTTGTAGCGGTGTAGCGTGCAAGGACGGGAGTGGAAGAAGTGTCAAAAGATGGCGCTAACTGTTTTAATGACATTCAGACTTTACTTCAATCAATAACGGAGCAGCATCTCCTCATCCGTGACTCACTAGTGCAACAACAACGCCCAAAAAGGACGCCCGATTAAAAAAACGTCTGACCGGAGCTCTCTAATAACTAAAGTTCCTTGGGTGAATAATGTAAACTCACTACACCGGTATGTTTTAGCGCTTTCATGGCGAGTTTACTGACAGATATAAGTAAGAACTTTACACTACTTTATATTAGAAATGGCAACAGTGGAGGATGAATGTCTCATAACAAGAAGGTAGAGAAAAAGAAGAAGCTTATCCACTACATTGTCGGCACGGACTACAAAGGCGTACGTTTTCAGGACTTATGCAGATCCCAAATACACATCAGCAGGTACCAGAAGGTAAGAAAAGTTGCTTTTGCATAAAATTGCGATACAAAACGCCTGGTAACATTTCTGCTGTTTTGCGGTCCTTATACATCCATCCATCCATTTTCTACTGGTTGTCCCTTTTGGGGTCGCGGGGAGGGGGGGGTGTCTGGAGCCTATCTCAGCTGCATTCGGGCGGAAGGCGGGGCACACCCTGGACAAGTCGGTCCTTATACACACACCATGATAATACTGGTATGTTGAAGCACAGTACAATCCATCAAGCGGTGCGGCTTCATAGCTTACCAAAGTCGTACTAAAACATTTTGACATATTTTTAAGCGCCGTGTGTAATGTTCTATATTCTCAATGGAAAACATTTCAAGTTTTGGTGTTGTTTACTTGAGTCATATTGCAGTCTACATGTATCTCGTATGTGTGACTGCCATCTACCGGTCACACTTATCATTTCACCATGTACCAAATGGAATTGCTTGGAGGTTGGTAAGCACAACCAGAATTATTCCGTACATTTACCATGAACTGATTAGCGTGGACCCCGACTTAAGCAAGTTGAAAAACTTACCATTTAGTGGTCAATTGTACGGATTATGTACTGTACTGTGCAATCTACTAATACAAGTTTCAATCAATCAATCAATCAATCAGGCGCACTGTCGAGTTTTGAGAAAATGAAAGGATTTTAAGTGCGCCTAATAGTGTGAAAAATAGGGTAATATGTCCAATAAGTGATGATTTATTTACTTATACATTATTTGATTCCTTGTCAGAAGCACATTTCTGATGCAAATGTGTTTTCATATTTGGTTGTTTTCTTTGACTTTTCCAACCCAGCCACGCATTTGACTGTTTTGTTTATTGCACATGACTTGCTCTCTGCGGGCGCTGTTCCAGATAATCCAGCGTGAAGAAGACTTCTCGGCACGAAAATCGATCACGATCGTATTTATTTGTCACGGCGTCATTTCAGAAGACTTGCTGTGCTTTGGCACACTTTTTTTTTGAACAATGTCGTCAGTTTCTAAGCTTCCTGTGTGCTTCCTTGCAGGACCGAGAGCTGAGGCCGGAAGAAATGGACGGTAGGTGGGCTGCACTCACTCGCGGGCTTGGGAACTCTAAACAAATATTTTGGGGCATACTCTGTGACATAAGTCCAATATTCCAAATGCCAGGTAGAATACGTAGCTTTTATATTCTTCATTATTTACCATCTAAGAGTTCACCTAAAGCTTCTAAAATATACTTTTAACGCCAAGCTTTCTGAACATATTTTATATATATATATATATATATATATATATATATATATATATATATATATATATATATATATATATATATATATATATATATATATATATATATATATATTAGATTTCTTTTTTGGCTTGAATATGTCGGTTGTTTTTAGATCGTGCCATGCTACCATTTTATATTTGACAAAAAAGCTTTTAAAATGTACTTCTAAAGAGCGGCTTTCATGACGTGATTTAGATATTCCAAACCAAAATGCCTGCATGCTGTCTGAAATATGTTGGCTGTTTTCATATCCGGCTAATTTTTTTTTTACCAGCTCGAATATCAATAAATCAATCAATGTTTACTTATATAGCCCTAAATCACGAGTGTCTCAAAGGGCTGCACAAGCCACAACGACATCCTCTGCTCAGATCCCACATCAGGGCAAGGAAAAACTCAACCCAATGGGATGACAATGAGAAACCTTGGAGGGGACCGCAGATGAATTAATAATTATCTATCTATTATACTAATATAATATATATATATATATATATATATATATATATATATATATATTAACGATATCAAACGATATATACAGTCGTGGAATTAACACATTATTATGTCTAATTTGGACAGCCAGGTATGGTGAAGATAAGGTACTTTTAAAAAAAAATTATAAAATAAAATAAGATAAATAAATTAAAAACATTTTCTTGAATAAAAAAGAAAGTAAAACAATGTAAAAACAGTTACATAGAAACTAGTAATTAATGAAAATGAGTAACATTAACTGTTAAAGGTTAGTACTATTAGTGGACCAGCAGCACGCACAATCATGTGTGCTTACGGACTGTATCCCTTGCAGACTGTATTGATATATATTGATATATAATGTAGGAACCAGAATATTAATAACAGAAAGAAACAACCCTTTTGTGTGAATGAGGAGGGAGGTTTTTTGGGTTGGTGCATTAATTGTAAGTGTATCTTGTGTTTTTTATGTGGATTTAATTAAAAAAGAAAAAAGAAAAAAAGAAAAAACGATACCGATAATTAAAAAAACGATACCGATAATTTCCGATATTACATTTTAACGCATTTATCGGCAGGCCGATATTATCGGACATCCCTAATATATATATATATATATATATATATATATATATATATATATATATATATATATATATATATATATATATATATATATATATATATATATATATATATATATATATATATATATATATATATATATATATACATATATATATATAATATAATTATTATTCAT
Organism: Entelurus aequoreus; assembly: GCF_033978785.1. Lineage (NCBI taxonomy): Eukaryota > Metazoa > Chordata > Actinopteri > Syngnathiformes > Syngnathidae > Entelurus > Entelurus aequoreus. The sequence continues at coordinate 12,143,391 of NC_084751.1, read as the reverse complement.
AAATATTGTATTAATATAATATGTACATATATATATATATATATTATATAAATATTATATTATAATATATATAAATATATAATATTATATATAAATATTATATTAATATAATATTTATTAATAATTATTATTTTCAAGACTATTTACATTGTAGATTGTCACTGAAGGCATCAAAACTATGTGGAGTTATGTACTTAACAAAAAAAGGTGAAATAACTGAAAACATGTTTTATATTCTAGTTTCTTCAAAATAGCCACCCTTTGCTCTGATTACTGCTTTGCACACTCTTGGCATTCTCTCCATGAGCTTCAAGAGGGAGTCACCTGTAATGGTTTTCACTTCACAGGGTTAGGGTTGGGGTTGGGGTTGGGGTTGGGTTAGGATTAGGGTTAGGATTAGGGTTAGGGTTAGGCATAAAGTAAAAGAGTTGGTTAGGGTTAGGGTTAGGTTTAGAGTTAGGGTTAGGGCTGGGGTTAGGGTTAGGGCTGGGGTTAGGGTTAGGGTTAGCGTTAGAGTTAGGGTTAGGGTTAGGGTTACCCATAGTTGTGATGCCTTCAGTGACAATCGACAATGTAAAAAGTCATGAAAAGGAATAAAACGTATTGAAATGAGGTGTGTTTGTACAAAATGACTCCCAATGACATTAGTGTCATAATTATTCCACATGTTCTGTGCCTCCAGAGCTCCGTGAGGCGTTCAAGGAGTTCGACAAAGACAAAGACGGCTTCATCGGCTGCAAAGACTTGGGGAACTGCATGAGGACCATGGGCTACATGCCCACAGAGATGGAGCTGATAGAACTCAGTCAGCAGATCAACATGAACCGTAAGGCAGCAGCTACCGTCTACACCCCCAAACACCACTTTGTAACATTCCTGTTCTGTCCACCAGTGGGCGGACATGTCGACTTTGAGGACTTTGTGGAGCTCATGGGGCCCAAACTGCTGGCCGAGACGGCGGACATGATCGGCGTGAAGGAGCTGCGTGATGCCTTCAAGGAGGTGGGGAAATTGTGGCGCTGATAAAACCCATTTTTCCGTGCAAGTGACGCTTGTCCTTTTAACAGTTCGACACAAACGGCGACGGTCAGATCAGCACCGCAGAACTCCGAGAGGCCATGAAGAAGCTTTTAGGACAACAGGTATGAAGACGTCATTCATCTTGGTTTCTGCTCCTGAACCCATGCACACAAAACGCTGAAAATGTGCCAAAACATTCGCTTCTACTGTGTTGGCGGTGCTATCATTTGTGCATATAAGGTACTATATATCTATGTACTATATATATTAATCACAGATGTCTCAAAGGGCTGCACAAACCACTATATATGCGCATATAAGGCACTATATATGTGCATTTTAGGCACTATATATGTGCATATTAGGTACTATAGATGTGCATATAAGGTACTATATACGTATGTGCATATTAGGTACTATAGATGTGCATATTAGGTACTATATGTGTGCATATTAGGTACTATATATGTGCATATTAGGTACTATATGTGTGCATATTAGGTACTATATATGTGCATATTAGGTACTATATGTGTGCATATTAGGTACTATATATGTGCATATTAGGTACTATATGTGTGCATATTAGGTACTATATATGTGCATATTAGGTACTATAGATGTGCATATTAGGTACTATAGATGTGCATATTAGGTACTATATATGTGCATATTAGGTACTATATATGTGTATATTTAGTATTATATACGTATGTGCATATTAGGTACTATATATGTGCATATTAGGTACTATAGATGTGCATATTAGGTACTATATATGTGCATATTAGGTACTATAGATGTGCATATTAGGTACTATATATGTGCATATTAGGTACTATAGATGTGCATATTAGGTACTATATATGTGCATATTAGGTACTATATATGTGTATATTAGGTATTATATATGTGTATATTTAGTATTATATACGTATGTGCATATTAGGTACTATAGATGTGCATATTAGGTACTATATATGTGCATATTAGGTACTATAGATGTGCATATTAGGTACTATAGATGTGCATATTAGGTACTATAGATGTGCATATTAGGTACTATAGATGTGCATATTAGGTACTATATATGTGCATATTAGGTACTATAGATGTGCATATTAGGTACTATAGATGTGCATATTAGGTACTATATATGTGCATATTAGGTACTATATATGTGCATATTAGGTACTATATATGTGTATATTAGGTATTATATATGTGTATATTTAGTATTATATACGTATGTGCATATTAGGTACTATAGATGTGCATATTAGGTACTATAGATGTGCATATTAGGTACTATAGATGTGCATATTAGGTACTATATATGTGCATATTAGGTACTATAGATAATAATAATAATAATAATAACTGGGATTTATATAGCGCTTTTCTAAGTACCCAAAGTCGCTTTACATGTTAAAAACCCATCATTCATTCACACCTGGTGGTGGTAAGCTACTTTCGTAGCCACAGCTGCCCTGGGGTAGACTGACGGAAGCGTGGCTGCCAATTTGCGCCTACGGCCCCTCCGACCACCACCTATCATTCATTCAACATTCATTCACCGGTGTGAGCGGCACCGGTGAATGTGCATATTAGGTACTATAGATGTGCATATTAGGTACTATATATGTGCATATTAGGTACTATAGATGTGCATATTAGGTACTATAGATGTGCATATTAGGTACTATAGATGTGCATATTAGGTACTATATATGTGCATATTAGGTACTATAGATGTGCATATTAGGTACTATAGATGTGCATATTAGGTACTATAGATGTGCATATTAGGTACTATAGATGTGCATATTAGGTACTATATATGTGCATATTAGGTACTATAGATGTGCATATTAGGTACTATAGATGTGCATATTAGGTACTATAGATGTGCATATTAGGTACTATATGTGTGCATATTAGGTACTATATATGTGCATATAAGGTACTATATATGTGCATATTAGGTACTATAGATGTGCATATTAGGTACTATAGATGTGCATATTAGGTACTATATATGTTCATATTAGGTACTATATATGTGCATATAAGGTACTATATATGTGCATATTAGGTACTATAGATGTGCATATTAGGTACTATAGATGTGCATATAAGGTACTATATATGTGCATATTAGGTACTATAGATGTGCATATTAGGTACTATAGATGTGCATATTAGGTACTATATATGTTCATATTAGGTACTATATATGTGCATATTAGGTACTATATATGTGCATATTAGGTACTATATATGTGTATATTTAGTATTATATACGTATGTGCATATTAGGTACTATATATGTGCATATTAGGTACTATAAATGTGCATATTAGTTACTATAGATGTTCATGAAAAATGTGCATGATTATATTTGCATGTCAGAACAATGCGCCAAAGGAATTTAGTTTTTGATTAATTTTGGACTTTTTCAGGTGGGTCACAGAGACCTGGAGGACATTCTGCGAGACATCGACCTCAACGGAGATGGACACGTGGATTTTGAAGGTGAAACATATACATATATACATACATGTACAGTATATTCCACTGCTATACAGTACTGCTTTATCTCCACTATCTATACATTTATATTCCACTGCTATATACTGCAGTACTACTGTATGTACAGTACTGTGTACACTAATATTCCACTGCTATATACTGCAGTACTACTGTATGTACAGTACTGTGTACACTAATATTCCACTGCTACATACTGCAGTACTACTGTATGTACAGTACTGTGTACACTAATATTCCACTGCTATATACTGCAGTACTACTGTATGTACAGTACTGTGTACACTAATATTCCACTGCTATATACTGCAGTACTACTGTATGTACAGTACTGTGTACACTAATATTCCACTGCTATATACTGCAGTACTACTGTATGTACAGTACTGTGTACACTAATATTCCACTGCTATATACTGCAGTACTACTGTATGTACAGTACTGTGTACACTAATATTCCACTGCTACATACTGCAGTACTACTGTATGTACAGTACTGTGTACACTAATATTCCACTGCTACATACTGCAGTACTACTGTATGTACAGTACTGTGTACACTAATATTCCACTGCTACATACTGCAGTACTACTGTATGTACAGTACTGTGTACACTAATATTCCACTGCTATATACTGCAGTACTACTGTATGTACAGTACTGTGTACACTAATATTCCACTGCTACATACTGCAGTACTACTGTATGTACAGTACTGTGTACACTAATATTCCACTGCTATATACTGCAGTACTACTGTATGTACAGTACTGTGTACACTAATATTCCACTGCTACAGTATACAGTCCTACTGTATGTACAGTACTGTGTACACTAATATTCCACTGCTATATACTGCAGTACTACTGTATGTACAGTACTGTGTACACTAATATTCCACTGCTATATACTGCAGTACTACTGTATGTACAGTACAGTATGTACATTTATAATTCTTCTCCCTCACATTTGAAGCTGCAATGAGGTGAGAGGATGAAAAGTGACAGATTATCTGCCTTCTAAGGGATTATGTCACCTCATGTATTTCCCACACACACTTTGAAGATGCATATTTGCTGTAAAGAATGAGGAAGTATTACTGTGCATATTTTTGGGTGATGACAGTGGAGGTCTAGTTAAGAACTTGACTGTTGGGTCAAATGTAAGATTTATAGTCAAAAAATATATATATATATATATATATATATATATATATATATATATATATATATATATATATATATATATATATATATATATATATATATATATATATATATATATATATAAATTCCTCGCGCACTAATTGACTGAAAGGGTGCGCACTTGATGCGCATTTTTAGACAATATAATTTGCCTGAGCGGCTAGGAGACACCGAGAGTAACAAGCGGTAGAAAATGGATTAGAAAGGACAGATTTTATAAAATAATAATTTAAAAAAATTTTATTAAATAAAGTAAAATTATTATTATTTTTTTTTTATTATTATTTTTTTTACTTGGGACTTGGGGCCGTAGTTTGGTCTGGTGTACACACAGCTTGTAAGCGTGGAGATGGCCTAAAAAAATGTCTTTAAAATAAAGTATTTTTATATTATATATTATATAATTATTATTATTTAGTCAATACATTTTTTTTTAAATATATTTCTTATTATTTTTAAATGCATTATTGACCTACTTGTCATACGGTTTTTAATGTAATTTAAAATCACCTAAACTTTCTACACAAAAGACCAAAATAATAATATAATAATGATAATAACATAATAATAATCATATTAGGTACTATATATGTGCATATTAGGTACTATAGATGTACATATTAGGTACTATAGATGTACATATTAGGTACTATAGATGTACATATTAGGTACTATGGATGTACATATTAGGTACTATATATGTGCATATTAGGTACTATAGATGTGCATATTAGGTACTAGTATAGATGTGCATATTAGGTACTATAGATGTGCATATTAGATACTAGTATAGATGTGCATATTAGGTACTATAGATGTGCATATAAGGTACTATATACTGTATGTGCATAATAGATACTATAGATGTACATATTAGGCACTATAGATGTACTTATTAGGTACTATAGATGTACATATTAGATACTAGTATATATGTGCATATTAGATACTATAGATGTACATATTATGTACTATAGTTGTGCATATTAGGTACCATAGATGTGCATATTAGGTACTATAGATGTGCATATAAGGTACTATAGGTGTGCATATTAGGTACTATATATGTGCATATTAGGTACTATAGATGTACATATTAGGTACTATAGGTGTGCATATTAGGTACTATAGGTGTACATATTAGGTACTATAGATGTGCATATTAAGTACTATAGATGTGCATTTTAGGTACTATAGATGTACATATTAGGTACTATAGATGTGCATATTAAGTACTATAGATGTGCATATTAGGTACTATAGATGTGCATATTAGGTACTAGTATAGATGTGCATATTAGGTACTATAGATGTGCATATTAGATACTAGTATAGATGTGCATATTAGGTACTATAGATGTGCATATAAGGTACTATATACTGTATGTGCATAATAGATACTATAGATGTACATATTAGGTACTATAGATGTACTTATTAGGTACTATAGATGTACATATTAGATACTAGTATATATGTGCATATTAGATACTATAGATGTACATATTATGTACTATAGTTGTGCATATTAGGTACCATAGATGTGCATATTAGGTACTATAGATGTGCATATAAGGTACTATAGGTGTGCATATTAGGTACTATATATGTGCATATTAGGTACTATAGATGTACATATTAGGTACTATAGGTGTGCATATTAGGTACTATAGGTGTACATATTAGGTACTATAGATGTGCATATTAAGTACTATAGATGTGCATTTTAGGTACTATAGATGTACATATTAGGTACTATAGATGTGCATATTAAGTACTATAGATGTGCATATTAGGTACTATATATGTGCATATTAGGTACTATAGATGTACATATTAGATACTAGTATATATGTGCATATTAGATACTATAGATGTACATATTATGTACTATAGTTGTGCATATTAGGTACTATATATGTGCATATTAGGTACCATAGATGTGCATATTAGGTACTATAGATGTGTATATAAGGTACTATAGGTGTGCATATTAGGTACTATAGATGTACATATTAGGTACTATAGATGTGCATTTTAGGTACTACAGATGTACTTATTAGATACTAGTATATATGTGCATATTAGATACTATAGATGTACATATTATGTACTATAGTTGTGCATATTAGGTACTATATATGTGCATATTAGGTACCATAGATGTGCATATTAGGTACTATAGATGTGCATATAAGGTACTATAGGTGTGCATATTAGGTACTATAGATGTACATATTAGGTACTATAGATGTGCATTTTAGGTACTATAGATGTACATATTAGGTACTATAGATGTACATATTAGGTACTATAGATGTGCATTTTAGGTACTATAGATGTACATATTAGGTACTATAGATGTGCATATTAGGTACTATAGATGTGCATATTAGGTACTATAGACGTACATATTAG
>NC_084751.1:12108697-12128697 GCF_033978785.1 Entelurus aequoreus | reverse complement strand
ACCAAAAACCAGACATTTGCAGCTAGAATAGTCATTTACCACATTAGCAATGTATAGAGTGTATTTCTTTCAAGTTAAGACTAGTTTAAAGTTATCTTCATTGAAAAGTACAGTGCTTTTCCTTCAAAAATAAGGACATTTCAATGTGACCCCAAACTTATATATATATATATATATATATATATATATATATATATATATATATATATATATATATATATATATATATATATATATATATATATATATATATATATATATATATATATATATATATATATATATATATATATATATATATATATATATATTAGAGTCTCACAGCTTTTTTTACTCAAAATATACTAATAGTACACCTTTAGTATATTTGTGTATTTTAAATTGTTTGTTTATTATTATGATTGTTTGTTTGGTTCAAGAAATTAAAGCGTTTTCAATATGTAATCCCACCAATGTCCACTAGGGGAAAGACACAGCTGGTCAAGTACTGTAATAAACTTAGGACTCATGCTACTTGATGCGCTCTCGAAATGAAGATGATTATTCTCCTCATTAAGGTCACATGTTGATTCTTTCATTTTGTGAGCGTTGATGAAATCCAGAGAGACGACTTTGTGTCTTTCTTCATCCCACGAGGACAAGATGAGACTCCCCCAACACTCTGGAGAGGGAAAGACCAAATCCTTTGCTCCCGGGAACAACATCTGTCATGTGGATGCTCCCGGGAGGCCGACACAGCATCTGTCTTTTCGGGACACAATTTTAGATCAGACCCTATTATTATAGAACTTAGGGTGAAAATGCTGCACAATTTAAACTTTTTACCTCATAATATTACTTCATAATAATATTCTTATAATGTTGGAATTTTTCAATTTACAATTTATTTGGAAAAAATGCACCCTTTTCCTGATGATTCTCCTAAATATGGATGTTTATTCTAACTAAATGTTGACATTTTTCGCCACGTAATTACGTGACAATTTGAACTTTATCTGACCATATTACTTTATCTTATTCTAATATTATTACACATTTATTCTGGGGAAGTTACCCCACATTTCTCGGAATATTCAGACTATTCTCCTCTGCTTAAATTATTATTTTATTTTTTTATATTTTTTTATTCATTTTATTACAATTTTATTCTGGTAAAAAAAAATTAAAAACATTTAATGTAACATTTAGAACACAGCTTTTGAACAAAATATTATGATTGTTTTTTCTCTTTGCAGCCACATAATATTCAAGAGTATTTTCTGTCAGTGTTACTTTAACCATGTGAAATTCACTTATTTATTGACATTTTATTACAGTTTTATTCTTGTAAAAAGTATGACTTTTTTCCATGTAACATTCTGACCACAGATTTTTTTAAATAAATAGGAATTTAAAAAAAAAGTTTTAATCAAAATTCATATACAGGAGTATTTTACATTAATATTACTTTATTCCTTAGAAATTTTTAAATTTTTGATTTCATTAAAATTTAATTCTCGTAAAAATATAAGTTTTTTCACGTAACATTTCAACCGCAGCTTCTGAAAAAATATATTATTTTTTTCTCTTTCCAGCCACATAATATTAAGGAGTATTTTCTGTCAATATTACTTTATCCTTGTTAAATTCAGACTTAATTCCTGTCATTTTATTATAGTTGTATTTTTATTTTAAAAAATACGATTTTTTTAATGTAACATTTAGAACACAGCTTCTGAACAAAATATTATGATTGTTTTTTCTCTTTGCAGCCACATAATGTTCAAGAGTATTTTATGTCAGTATTACTTTAACCATGTGAAATTCAGACTTATTTATTGTAATTGTATTACAGTTTTATTATTGTAAAAAGTACAACTTTTTTTCCATGTAACATTCTGACCACAGATTTTTTTAAATAAATAGGAATTTTAAAAAAAAGTTTTAATCAACGTTATATTCAAGAGTATTTTACATTACTATTACTTTATTCCTTAGAAATTCTTAAATGTTTAATTTCATTCCAATTTAATTCTCTTAAAAATATAAGTTTTTTCACGTAACAACAATATATTATTTTTTTCTCTTTCCAGCCACATAATATTAAGGAGTATTTTCTGTCAATATTACTTTATCCTTGTTAAATTCAGACTTATTTCCTGTCATTTTATTACAGTTGTATTTTTGTAAAAAAAAAATAAAAAAAATGTAATGTAACATTTTGAACACAGCTTCCGAACAAAATATTATGATTGTTTTTTGTCTTTGCAGCCACATAATGTTCAAAAGTATTTTATGTCAGTATTACTTTAACCATGTGAAATTCAGACTTATTTATTGTAATTGTATTACAGTTTTATTGTTGTAAGAAGTACAACTTTTTTTCCATGTAACATTCTGACCAAAGATTTTTAAATAAATTAGGAATTGTTTGTATTTTTGAATCCACGTTATATGCAGGAGTATTTTAAGTTACTATTTCTTTAATCCTGAGAAAATCTTACATTTTTCATGTCATTACAATTTAATTTTCGTAAAAATATGTATTTTTTCACGTAACATTTCAACCACAGCTTCTGAAAAAAGATATGATTTTTTTTCTCTTTGCAGCCACCTAATATTCAGGAGTATTTTCTGTCAATATTACTTAATGCTTTGTTAAATTCAGACTTATTTCCTGTCATTTTATCACAAATGTATTCTTGTAAAAAGTACGACTTTTTCCGACATTCTGACCACAGCTTTTTAGAATAAATGGGATGGTTTCCTTTTAATCCACGTGATATTCAGGAGTATTTTACATCAATATTACTTTATTCCTGACAAATTCTGACTTATTTAATTTCATTTACAATTTCACTTTCGTAAAAATTTAAAATTTTAATGTAACATCCAAACCACAGCTTCGCGTGAAAGTGTCTGGAAAACAATTGATTTAAGTCATAAGTTAAATGTTGGCGTTGAGCTAGACATGTAGTCTCTTCTCAAGGATAGGGCTATCACTTTTGCATTCCAAGTCCCAATTAGGGCCTCTTTCCTATGAGAAGTGATCAAATCCACCTGCGAATATCAAACTAAGGGGCCTTATCTTATTATGTGCTCAAACTGAAATACCACTATTTACTTAAACTTGGTGATTCTAATTCTCTTAGGTGAGTATAAACCTTCACCGTAAGCAAAACATAATATGAGTTAATTAATTCACTTCACTTACATATTTATTTTCACTTTATTACAAATTAATTCTCGTAAAAATGTATGTATTTTTTCAGCAAAAAATAGATACTTTTTAGACCATAAAAAAGCCATATATTTTCAAGAAAAAAAATAACCCTCCAAAAAAACAACACATTTATTGAGGTTTTCTTATTTATTTTTTTAAATAGATAAAAAAATAAACCTTCTCACACACCTTCTCATTCAATGCGTTTTCTTTATTTTCATGACTATTTACATTGTAGATTGTCACCGAAGGCATCAAAACTATGAATGAACACATGTGGAGTTATGTACTTAACAAAAAAAGGTGAAATAATTGAAAACATGTTTTATACTCTAGTTTCTTCAAAATAGCCTGATTACTTTTTCGCACACTCTTAGCATTCTTTCGATGACCTTCGAGAGGTAGTCACCTGAAATGGTTTTCACTTCACAGGTGTGCTTGAAGCTCATGGAGAGAATGCCAAGAGTGTGCAAAGCAGTAATCGGAGCAAAGGGTGGCTATTTTGAAGAAACTAGAACACAAAACATGTTTTTTCCATTATTTCCCTTTTTTTGTTAAGTACATAACTCCACATGTGTTCATTCGTAGATTTGATGCCTTCAGTGACAATCAACAATGTCATGAATATATATATATATATATATATATATATATATATATATATATATATATATATATATATATATATATATATATATATATATATATATATATATATATATATATATATATATATATATATATATATATATATATATATATATATATAAGTCATGAATATATGTATATATATATATTTATTTATTTATTTATTTTTTTTAATTTAAGTCCTATTTAAAAAAAATTTAAAAAGTTGTAAATTTTGGAGAATAAAAAGTCAGTCATGAATATATATATATATATATATATATATATATATATATATATATATATATATATATATATATATAACTTTTTTTTTTTTTAAATTTAAGTCCTATTTAAAAAAAAAAAAGTTGTAAATTTTGGAGGATAAAAAGTCAGTCATGAATATATATATATATATATATATATATATATATATATATATATATATATATATATATATATATATATATATATATATATATATATATATATATATATATATATATATATATATATATATATATATATATATTAAATTTAAAAACAAAATTTTTTTAAGTCCTATTTAAAAAAAAAAAGTTGTAAATTTTGGAGGATAAAAAGTCAGTCATGAATATATATATATATATATATATATATATATATATATATATATATATATATATATATATATATATATATATATATATGAATATATATATATATATATATATATATATATATATATATATATATTTATATGAATATATATATATATGAATATATATATATATATATATATATATATATATATATATATATATATATATATATATATATATATATATATATATATATATATATATATATATATATATATATATATATATTCAAAAAAAAAAAGTTGTAAATTTTGGAGGATAAAAAGTCAGTCATGAATATATATATATATATATATATATATATATATATATATATATATATATATATATATATATATATATATATATATATATATATATATATATATATATTTATATGAATATATATATATATGAATATATATATATATATATATATATATATATATATATATTTATATGAATATATATATATATATATGAATATATATATATATATATATATATATATATATATATATATATATATATATATATATATATATATATATATATATTCATGACTGACTTTTTATCCTCCAAAATTTACAACTTTTTTTTTTTAAATAGGACTTAAAAAATTTTTGTTTTTAAATTTAATATATATATATATATATATATATATATATATATATATATATATATATATATATATATATATATATATATATATATATATATATATATATATATATATATATATATATATATATTCATGACTGACTTTTTATCCTCCAAAATTTACAACTTTTTTTTTTTTAAATAGGACTTAAATTTAAAAAAAAAAAAGTAATATATATATATATATATATATATATATATATATATATATATATATATATATATATATATATATATATATATATATATATGTATATATATATATATTTTTTTTTTTTTTTTTTTTTTTAAGTCCTATTTTAAAAAAATTAAAAAGTTGTAAATTTTGGAGGATAAAAAGTCAGATTTATTTCCAAGAACATTTTCTGACGTATTCATTTTTTTATTTTGAATGTAGATGGGCAGCAAAGAACAGAATCATAAAGCACACAGCCATGGTACAGTAGGCTGAAATCCAATATTGTATTCATGTCTCCTTGCAATCCCTCAAATTAAGTTTCTTATACTGTCCCTCACAGTGGACATCATCGCCAAAAAGGAGCCATCTTTCCAGCAGGACGTCCAGCAGTTCGGGGCCTCCGCTGGCCGCCACCACTTCAAGATGGCCGACGTCCTCCACTTCTGCCGCAGAGGAGTGGAGTGCATCGTGGACGACGACGTCACCAAGCGCTTCTCGGCCCAGGAGTTGGACACCTGGAACTTGCTGACGAGGAGCAGCTCCAACTTCCACAACATCAGCATGAGGCTCAGCGTGCTGTGGGGGGTCGGCGTCCTCCTGCGCTATGGCGTCCTGCTGCCTCTCAGGTCTGGAAGACAAATGTCCGAAGAAAATGTGGAAGTTTGATTTAAAATGTGTTTGTTTTCATCACCGCAGGCTGACTGTAGCAGTGACTGGCATACAGCTGCTCTTTCTCTTCACCGCCATTGTGGCTTGTTTACCAAACAGAGAGTAAGTAGCCACCAGAGGGCGCCGTTTCACCTTTTACACTTCATTGTTCCTCTTTGTAGGACTAAACGATATAAGAATACTTTTGTACCTGCTGCCATCACACGCTTAAATAAGGCTATCACATGGTGAATTTATGTATTTATTATACCATAGCACTTTAATCACAATTATTTTATTGGTTTATTAGGTATTATATTTTATTGTTTCACAGTGTCCCTGTATACTGATGATCAATGTAGATTTTTAAAATGTTTTTATGTTTTATATGAGTTGTGTTTGCTTGCTTCATTCTGTTTTGACACTAAATTACAAATGTCTGCACAACTGTTTTACCTCTGGTTACCATTAAAGAAACATTGACCTTGACCTTGACCTCTGTAACATACAGCGCACTACTTGTTGTATTAAAGCCATTTTAAAATGATAAACAAATAATTATACTACCAGAATAAAGTCACAATTTTGATTTTTAATATACAGTATGTATGTATATACAGTATATATATATATATATATATATATATATATATATATATATATATATATATATATATATATATATATATATATATATATATATATATATATATATATATATATATATATATATATTTTTTTTTTTTTTTTTTTTTTTTTTTTTAATTATTTATTTATTTATTTATTTTATTTATTTATTTATTTATTTGTTTTCGGAATCCATCCATCCATTATTTTCGGAATACAAATCAGTATTATATGAGAACAAAGTATTTTTTTAAAAAGATGAATGTATTTTCAAAAACAGTATATTTGTATGAAAACATTCTTCAGTTTTCTGGTATTTTCTAGGGGAAAATGTATTTTCAGCACAAAAATACAATAATGTCAAATAATTTTAGAGAATCAAAGTATTTTATTTATTTATTTATTTATTTTTCTCAAAATACAAATCAGAATTATATGAGAACAAAGTATTAAAAAAAACAACATTCATATATTTTCAAAAACAGTATAATTATATAAGAATATATTTTAGTTTTCTGGTATTTTCTTGGGGAAAAAATGTTTTCAGCACAAAAATACAATAATGTCAAATAATTTTAGAGAATGAAAGTATTTTATTTCTTTTTCTTTTTTTTTTCAATAAAAATCATAATTATATGAGAACAAAGTATTTAAAAAACAACATTCATATATTTTCAAAAACAGTTTAATTATATAAGAATATATTTTAGTTTTCTGGTATTTTCTTGGGGGAAAAGTGTTTTCAGCACAAAAATACAATAATATCAAATCATTTTTGAGAAATAACGTTTTTTATTTTTATTTTTATTTTTTTCAAAAAGGCTTGTTTTAAAAAAAAAATTTAAGAATAATCTGAAGTAATACTATTTGAAGAGAATAAGGGCAATTAGGTGAAAAAAACTGTTGTACATGTTCAAGAAAAAAGTACTCTTTTTACAAAATGTTTTTAGAGCAAATTAGTTGTATCTTTTTTAGGGAAAATTTAGATTTTCAAGAAAAATGATAATGGGGATAAATATATTTTTTTTCTATTTCATTTTTATAGAATACATGTAAAAATTGGCAGTGCAAATACATTGTCAATTACTGACTAATAATTGGATTACTTTCACAGTAACATTTACAGTAATTTACTGTGACGTTAAATGCTGTGAAATATAAGGGCACTGTATTTTTTTTTAAATACTTTTTTGTTACAGTAAATTTGATTACAGTATTTTACTGTGAAATAATTCCGGTAAATGCTGTGAAATTCTGGACATTTACTGTATGATTTTTTTTTTTTAATAATCTTGTAAAAAATAAAGTAATATTATTTGAGAGGGAAAACGTTCAAAGTGGCATATTTTTGTGGAAGAAAAGTATTTAAAAATAAATTATATTCTTAAGAAAGAGGTCATATTTTCACAACATAAAAATAATAGTCTTTTGAGAATAAAGTCTTATTTTTTTTCAAGGAAATGAATTGTTTGGTTTTGAGGGAGAAAATAAAAAATATAAAAATTAAGAAAGATGAATAAGCTTATGATATATGCAATGGTGTTAAAAAATGCAACACACCAGGCTGTGAAGCTCATTTAACTACATTATCATCTATTTCAAAATTGCAATACTCTGTTTTAAATATAAAACATGACAATAAAGGAATCATGAGCAGAGGTTTTGCAGTTTATTGCTACACACTAAAAAATACTGGGTTATTTTGATAACCCAATTTATGAGTTGCGAGTGTTGGCTTAAATTTTGGAGTAATTTTTATGAAGAACTATCAATTTTTTGGGTTACAAGGGTATTATTTTAACAACATTTCTGGGTTTTCAAAACTATGACCCATTTTTGGGTTGTTTTTCAATGAGTAAAAGGCTTTTTTTTTTTAATTAAAAAGTTACTTTTTTCTTGAAGGGAATTTTGTCATTAAGATTATTTACAATCACACATCTTATCTACATGCAAATATTACAGCATGTTGTATAGAACTACTATGACCATAGACGATAATTATTGTAAAAAAAAAAAAATGTCACTCATATCTTGCTTTTGAGTATATTTTAATGGAATAAAAATAATTTTGACCAGTAGTTGTGAAGGAGTAGGACAAACCAGCAGTAAAATTGATAATTTTTAACCAACTATTGGGTCAAGGAGCGCTAAATAACCCAAAATTGTAGTGAGCGTTGTGTTAAATAAATTCAACCCAATAGTTGGGTTATGAATCAACCAACATTGAGTTAGCATAACTCAACTTTTGGGTTAAATAATTCAATGCAAAAGTTGGGTTGAAAAAATTAACCCAAAATGTTGAGTCAAAATAACTCAACTAAGGGGTTTGCCCTTTTTTTGAACCAGCATTTGGGTTAAAATTGGGTTATTTTTTAACCCAACATTTTTTTAGGGTGTGCATTATTATTTTACTTTAAGATGCTCATGCCTCTCTTTGTGTGTGTCGGCGTGGGTTCAGGCTGAGAGTTTACCTGACGGAGAAGGTCCATGGAGTTTGTTACCACCTCTGTGCAAGATCCATCTCAGCCATTATCACCTATCACAACAGGTAGACATCATAACAATAAACACCTACTATTATAAGTTACACTCCAAAGTGTGTGTGGTATTATCACAACAACACTACAATGTGTGTGTGTGTGTGTGTGTGTGTGTGTGTGTGTGTGTGTGTGTGTGTGTGTGTGTGTGTGTGTGTGTGTGTGTGTGTGTGTGTGTGTGTGTGTGTGTGTGTGTGTGTGTGTGTGTGTGTGTGTGCTTCATTTCAGAGAGAACAAACCAAAGAGTGGGGGGATTTGTGTAGCCAATCACACAACACCTATTGACGTCATCATCTTGGCCAACGATGGCTGCTACTCCCTGGTACGACAACAATATTTATGAATATAAAATCCACAGACGAGTGTATGTACACGCGTGGACATTTTGTCCACTTGTCTCAGGTGGGACAGCTGCATGGTGGACTCATGGGAATGATCCAGAAAGCCATGGTTAGATCTTCGCCACACATCTGGTTTGACAGAGCACAAATGAAAGACCGACATCTAGTGGCCAAAAGGTGCAACTACAACATCAGAACAACTGCTCACAATCCCTTTTTTTTTTTAACTTGTTTTTTTTTAAACTCCTATTTTTGTATTTACTTTGTCATTACAAATGTAGTTCAGCTAGCAATACTAGATGTTATCTAATTATTTTTTTATTTAATTATCAATACGTGTTTTCTTAATTATTGTAATAATAAGTAATATATATACAAAACATTTTAAAAAATAGGAATTACATTTTAAAAATGTTTTCCAAAAAATCCTCATCAAAATAGTATTTTTCATTTTAATTTACTATTTAAAATATCACTATGGGACAAGGTATTAACTATAACATATTATTATTTAATGGTTTTATTATCAATATGTATTTTCTTTAGAATTAACGATAATAAGTAAAGTATATACATCATGACAAAATAGAGATGCAATTTGAAACATTAAAAAAAAATCTTATCAAAATGTCGTTTTAATTTACCATTTAAAATAGTATCAATAAGGGACAGAGTATTAACTACTTGATGTTATTTAGTTATTTTGTATTTAATTATCAATAAATATGTTCTTAATTATTGTAAAAATTAGTTTTATATATATATATATATATATATATATATATATATATATATATATATATATATATATATATATATATATATATATATATATATATATATATATATATATACAGTAAATTGAACAAAAATAAGAATTACATTTTAAAAAACTGTTTCCAAAAAATCCTTATCAAAATAGTGTTTTTCATTTTAATTTACTATTTAAAATATCACTATGGGACAAGGTATTAACTATAACACATTATTATTTAATGGTTTTATTATCAATATGTATTTTCTTTAGAATTAACGATAATAAGTAAAGTATATACATCATGACAAAATAGAGATGCAATTTGAAACATAAAAAAAAAATCTTATCAAAATGTCGTTTTAATTTACCATTTAAAATAGTATCAATAAGGGACAGAGTATTAACTACTTGATATTATTTAGTTATTTTGTATTTAATTATCAATAAATATGTTCTTAATTATTGTAAAAATTAGTAATATATATATATATATATATATATATATATATATATATATATATATATATATATATATATATATATATATATATATATATTACTAATTTTTACAATAATTAAGAACATATTTATTGTATGTATATATATATATGTATACATACATATATATATACATATATATATATATATATATATATACATATATATATATATATATATATATATATATATATATATATATATATATATATATATATATATATATATATATATATATATATATATATATATATATATATACAGTAAATTGAACAAAAATAAGAATTACATTTTAAAAAACTGTTTCCAAAAAATCCTTATCAAAATAGTATTTTTCATTTTAATTTACTATTTAAAATATCACTATGGGACAAGGTATTAACTATAACATATTATTATTTAATGGTTTTATTATCAATATGTATTTTCTTTAGAATTAACGATAATAAGTAAAGTATATACATCATGACAAAATAGAGATGCAATTTGAAACATTAAAAAAAAATCTTATCAAAATGTCGTTTTAATTTACCATTTAAAATAGTATCAATAAGGGACAGAGTATTAACTACTTGATGTTATTTAGTTATTTTGTATTTAATTATCAATAAATATGTTCTTAATTATTGTAAAAATTAGTAATATATATATATATATATATATATATATATATATATATATATATATATATATATATATATATATATATATATATATATATATATATACAGTAAATTGAACAAAAATAAGAATTACATTTTAAAAAACTGTTTCCAAAAAATCCTTATCAAAATAGTATTTTTCATTTTAATTTACTATTTAAAATATCACTATGGGACAAGGTATTAGCTATAACATATTATTTAATGGTTTTATTATCAATATGTATTTTCTTATGAATTAACGATAATAAGTAAAATATATACATCATGACAAAATAGAGATGCAATTTGAAACATTAAAATAAAATCTTATCAAAATGTCGTTTTAATTTACCATTTAAAATATTATCAATAAGGGACAGAGTATTAACTACTTGATGTTATTTAGTTATTTAGTATTTAATTATCAATAAATATGTTCTTTATTATTGTAAAAATTAGTAATATATATATACAGTAAATTGAACAAAAATAGGAATTACATTTTTAAAAAAAATAGTATTTTTCGTTTTAATTTACTATTTAAAATATCAATATGGGACAAGGTATTACCTCTAACATATTATTATTTAATGGTTTTATTATCAATGATTATTTTCTTAAGAATTAACAATAATAAGTAAAATATATACATTATTAAAAAAAATAGAGATGCATTTTGAAACATAAAAAAAATCTTAGCAAAATATCATTTTAATTTACCATTTAAAATATCATCAATAAGGGACAGAGTATTAAACATAAGATATTATTTAATTATCAATACATATTTTCTTGATTATTCTAATAATAACTATTATTAAACAAAAATAGGAATTACATTTGAAAAAACTGTTTAAAAAAAAAAACATTATCAAAATAGTATTTTTCATTTTAATTTACTATTTAAAATATTAATATGGGACAAGGTATTAACTTTAACATATTATTATTTAATGGTTTTATTATCAATGATTATTTTCTAATAAGTAAAATATATACATTATGAACAAATAAAGTTGCAATTTAAAACATTTTTTTTAAAAATCATCAAAATTCTATTTTAATTTACTATTTAAAATATTATCAATAAGGAACCGAGTATTATCCATAAGATATTATTTATTTATCAATATATTTTTTTTTTTAGAATTGTAAAAAGGAAAATATATACAATATGAAAAAAACGGAGTTGCAATTTGAAACATTGAAAAAAATTCTTATTTTAATTTGCTATTTAAAATATCAATATAGGACGGGGTATTAACATAAGATATTATTTAATTATCAATAGATATTTTCTTAATTATTGTAATAATAAGTACTATATATACAATAAATTAAACAAAAATAGGAATTACATTTTAAAAAACTGTTTCCAAATAAATCCTTATCAAAATAGTATTTTGCATTTTAATTTACTATTTAAAATATCATCAATATGGGACAAAGTATTAACTACAACATATTATTATTTAGTGGTTTTATTATCAATAATGATTCTATTTATAATTAATAAGTAAAATATACACATTATGAAAAAATAGAGATGCAATTTGAAACATAAAAAAAAAATCTTATCAAAATGTCATTTTAATATACCATTTAAAATATTATCAATAAGGGAGGGAGTATTAACCATAAGATATGATTTAATTATCAATAATATTTTGTTTTACAATTGTAATAAGTAAAATATATACAATATGAAAAAATAGAGTTTAAATTTGAAACGTAAAAAAAAAAAATATTATTTTAATTTACTATTGAAAATATTATCAATATATGACGGGGTATTAACATACGATATTATTTAATTATCAATAAATATTTTCTTAATATTTTTAATAATAGGTCATATACAGTATATACAATAAATTAAACAAAAATAGGAATTACATTTTAAAAAACTGTTTCCAAAAATATCCTTATCAAAATAGTATTTTGCGTTTTAATTTACTATTTAAAATATCATCAATATGGGACAAAGTATTAACTACAACATATTATTATTTAATGGTTTTATCATCAATAATGATTCTATTTAGAATTAATAAGTAAAATATACACTTTATGAAAAAATAGAGATGCAATTTGAAACATTAAAAAAAAATCTTATCAAAATGTCATTTTAATTTACCATTTAAAATATTATCAATAAGGGAGGGAGTATTAACCATAAGATATGATTTAATTATCAATATTTACAATTGTAATAAATGAAATATATACAATATGAAAAAATAGAGTTGCAATTTGAAACGTAAAAAAAAAAAATCTTATTTTAATTTACAATTGAAAATATTATCAATATATGATGGGGTATTAACATACGATATTATTTAATTATCAACAATCATTTTCAATAGAAACATTGTGGCTTGTGCAGCCCTTTGAGACACTTGTGATTAAGGGCTGTATAAATAAACTTTGATTGATTGACTGATTAGAATTGAATATATTACATTTGAAAAAATAGAGATGCAATTTGAAACATTAAAAAAAACAGATATAATGCAAGGTGGACAAAAAGTAACATTCTCACACTCAAAAATTTTAATTCAAAAATTAAAAGAAGGACAAAGATTTAAAAGAAGTTTAAGCCACATTATCTTGTATAAAAATGAAACAAAACAATGTAAAATTAAAATAAAAACAAAAAAATAGGGTACAGTGTAAAAGGAGTTAAAGCAGCATTGTTATATATATAAAATAACATTGAAAACATAAAATTTCCATTAAAAAATGCAATTGTAGAATACATTTTAAATAGGTTAAATTGATACAAGGTATAGCCAGAACAATATAAATAGTGCAAATTGATCCAATGTACATCATGAACTTCCAGGCTTGGAGAACATGTTGCTGACAAAACCAAACAGCCCATCCTCATCTTTCCTGAGGGTGTGTACTGTGTATGCTACTCCATGAACTCTATGTCGCTTATGCACCTTTATCTAAGCTCATCTTCCCTCTGCAGGAACATGCATCAACAACACGTCAGTGATGATGTTCAAAAAGGGCAGCTTTGAAATCGGCTGCACTGTCCACCCAGTGGCCATCAAGGTGGCCTTTTTGTTTATTCTTCTTCTTCCTTCTGCACCCGGCTGCTGTTTAACACCCAAGCATGCATGTTGCAGTATGACCCGCGCTTTGGGGACGCCTTCTGGAACAGCAGCAAGTTTGGCTTGGTCAACTATCTGCTAAGGATGATGAGCAGCTGGGCCATTGTGTGCAGCGTTTGGTACCTGCCGCCCATGAACAGACAGGTAATGGTCGTCACTGCTGAAGAAAAATGCATGCAAAAGTTGTTGTTTTTCACAGAAGATACTTTGTGCACACTTTAGTGCGTTTGCCTTAGCGTATTTTTGTCATAAAGAACGTATGAAAAACTATTGGTTTAGATTTCACCAAAAGCTTCCAAAAGACACTTTTAAATGGCAGCTTTGGTGATTTATTACATGACATAACTTAAATATTTACGTGTGCTGGGTTTGAATACTGTACATGGGTTGTTTTCATATTTTACCAGTTTAGATTTTACCAAAAGTGCAGCTTTTGTGATACATTACGTGACAAAACTCAAATATTCCAACGCAAAACGCCATTTTAGCATGAAAATAGGTTATTTTTGTATTCTGCTATTTTTTGCCACCTTAAATTTCAACAAAAAGCTTCTAAAATGTACTTTTTACTTGCAGCTTTGGTGACATAATAAGTGATGTAACTCAAATAGTCCAAAACAAAGTGTTGTTTTTGTTGCAATATAAGGTTATTTCTATAATCTGCTATTTTTTGCCACCTTAAATTTCACAAAAAGCTTCTAAAATATCAATCAATGTTTATTTATATAGCCCTAAATCACGAGTGTCTCAAAGGGCTGCACAGGCAAAATGCCATCTTAGCATGAAAATAGGTTATTTTTGTATTCTGCTATTTTTTGCTACCTTAAATTTCAACAAAAAGCTTCTAAAATGTACTTTTTACTTGTAGCTTTGGTGACATAATATGTGATGTAACTCAAATAGTCCAAAACAAAGTGTTGTTTTTGTTGCAATATAAGGTTATTTCTACAATCTGCTATTTTTTGCCACCTTAAATTTCAACAAAAAGCTTATAAAATGTACTTTTTACTTGCAGCTTTGGTGACATAATATGTGATGTAACTCAAATAGTCCAAAACAAAGTGTTGTTTTTGTTGCAATATAAGGTTATTTCTATAATCTGCTATTTTTTGCCACCTTAAATTTCACAAAAAGCTTCTAAAATATCAATCAATGTTTATTTATATAGCCCTAAATCACGAGTGTCTCAAAGGGCTGCACAGGCAAAATGCCATCTTAGCATGAAAATAGGTTATTTTTGTATTCTGCTATTTTTTGCCACCTTAAATTTCAACAAAAAGCTTCTAAAATATCAATCAATCAATCAATGTTTATTTATATAGCCCTAAATCACGAGTGTCTCAAAGGGCTGCACAAGCAAAATGCCATCTTAGCATGAAAATAGGTTATTTTTGTATTCTGCTATTTTTGGCCACCTTAAATTTCACAAAAAGCTTCTAAAATGTACTTTTTACTTGCAGCTTTGGTGACATAATATGTGATGTAACTCAAATAGTCCAAAACAAAGTGTTGTTTTTGTTGCAATATAAGGTTATTTCTATAATCTGCTATTTTTTGCCACCTTAAATTTCACAAAAAGCTTCTAAAATATCAATCAATGTTTATTTATATAGCCCTAAATCACGAGTGTCTCAAAGGGCTGCACAGGCAAAATGCCATCTTAGCATGAAAATAGGTTATTTTTGTATTCTGCTATTTTTTGCCACCTTAAATTTCAACAAAAAGCTTCTAAAATATCAATCAATCAATCAATGTTTATTTATATAGCCCTAAATCACGAGTGTCTCAAAGGGCTGCACAAGCAAAATGCCATCTTAGCATGAAAATAGGTTATTTTTGTATTCTGCTATTTTTGGCCACCTTAAATTTCACAAAAAGCTTCTAAAATGTACTTTTTACTTGCAGCTTTGGTGACATAATATGTGATGTAACTCAAATAGTCCAAAACAAAGTGTTGTTTTTGTTGCAAAATAAGGTTATTTCTATAATCTGCTATTTTTTGCCACCTTAAATTTCACAAAAAGCTTCTAAAATATCAATCAATCAATCAATTTTTATTTATATAGCCCTAAATCACGAGTGTCTCAAAGGGCTGCACAAGCAAAATGCCATCTTAGCATGAAAATAGGTTATTTTTGTATTCTGCTATTTTTGGCCACCTTAAATTTCACAAAAAGCTTCTAAAATGTACTTTTTACTTGCCACTTTGGTGACATACTGTGTGCTGTAACTCAAATAGTCCAAACCAAAATGTTGTCTTAGTTAGAATATATAGGTTATTTCTATAATCTGATATTTTTACCACCTCAGATTTCACCAAACACTTCTAAAATATACTTTTGTGAAATACTATGTGACATAACTCAAATATTCTCAACCAAAATGCTGTCTGTTCGATTTGAATTCATTGTTATGTTTATGTTCTGCTATTTCACCAGTTCAGATTTCACCAAAAGCTTTTAAAATATACTTTTAACGGTCAGCTTTTGTGACTTATTTACACAGCTGACCGTTAAAAGTATATTTTAAAAGCTTTTGGTGAAATCTGAACTGGTAAAATAGCAGAACATAAAAATAACAATGAATTCAAATCGAGCAGACAGCATTTTGGTTGAGAATATTTGAGTTATGTCACATTGTATTTCACAAAAGTATATTTTAGAAGTGTTTGGTGAAATCTGAGGTGGTAAAAATATCAGATTATTGAAAAGATTTTTATTATTATCACTATAACGGTTAATATATTGCGAGAATCGGTTTAAAACGAGAATCAATTCTGGATGGAATCGTCCCACAAAGAATCGGATTCAACTGTGAGTTGCCCAAAGATTTATTTGGACTTTCTGTGATTACATAGCAACAGCTGTTTTTAAGGGGAGATGGGGTCGTAAAAAGCTGTTGCACTCGATCACAAAACAGTTCAAGGAAAAGATGCCTGGAGCTTGCGTCAGGTCCTGCTTCCTCTCCGCTTTGTAGATCTCGGTTCAAGACAAGATCTTCCTGTGGATCACAATAGATCAAAGAAACCGACACCTTCATGTCGCTTCCTATCGTACACAGTGGAGTTTTACAAGCCTTTTGCTTGGTAAGATGAAAGACAGCTTTTCTCTGCTCGCCGGGAACTCATGGGAACAGAAAGTTTTGTGATAACTTACATACAATTATTCTGACACCATTCACACGTATCATGTTTAGTTTCGTTAGAAGGAAATCTGGTGCGTTTGCTCTGTTAGTGTGGTTACTTTTGGCCAAGCGTGACCATCCTAACCCAGGCCTGTGTAAATAAGTCACAAAAGCTGACCGTTAAAAGCATATTTTAAAAGCTTTTGGTGAAATCTGAACTGGTAAAATAGCAGAACATAAAAATAACAATGAATTCAAATCGAGCAGCCAGACAAAAGCTTTTAAAATATACTTTTAACGGTTTTAAAGATCTTGTCTTGACCCGAGATCTACAAAGCGGAGAGGAAGCAGGACCTGACGCAAGCTCCAGGCATCTTTTCCTTGAACTGTTTTGTGATCGAGTGCAACAGCTTTTTACGACCCCATCGCCCCTTAAAAACAGCTGTTGCTATGTAATCAGAGAAAGTCCAAATAAAAGAGGAGGCGTGCAACCATTTCGTCAGAGCGTGGTGGAGGACTGTACAATGGGACAGCCCAGACGTTTCTCCTCATGAGCCAAATTGAATCCTGTCTCTGTTTAATTCCTTCCTTCTTGTCTGTTTAATACAGGAGTCACCAACCTTTTTGAAACCAAGAGCTACTTCTTGGGTACTTAATAATGCGAAGGGCTACCAGTTTGATACACACTTCAATAAATTGCCAGAAATAGCCAATTTGCTCAATTTACCTTTAACTCTGTTATTATTTATAATTAATGATATTTACACTTAATTGAACGGTTTAAAAGAGGAGAAAACACGAAAAAAATGACAATTAAATTTTGAAACATAGTTTATCTTCAATTTCGACTCTATAAAATTCACGATTCAACCCAAAAAAAGAAGAGAAAAACTAGCTAGTTCGAATCTTTTTGAAAAAATAAAAAAAATTATTTATGGAACATCATTAGTAATTTTTCCTGATTAAGATTAATTTTAGGATTTTGATGACATGTTTTAAATAGGTTAAAATCCAATCTGCACTTTGTTAGAATATATAACAAAGTGATTTTCCAGAACAACATTTTTAAAATAAATTAAAAAGACTTTGAAATAAGATTTAAATTTGATTCTACAGATTTTCTAGATTTGCCAGAATATTTTTTTGAATTTTAATCATAATAAGTTTGAAAAAATATTTTACAAATATTCTTCGTAGAAAAAACTGAAGCTAATATGAAGAATTAAATCAAAATTTATTTATTATTCTTTACAATAAAAAAGATACATTTACTTGAACATTGATTTAAATTGTCAGGAAAGAAGAGGAAGGAATTTAAAAGGTAAAAAAGGTATATGTGTTTAAAAATCCTAAAATCATTTTTAAGGTTGTATTTTTTCTCTAAAATTGTCTTTCTGAAATTTATAAGAAGCAAAGTAAAAAAAAAATGAATGCATTTATTTAAACAAGTGAAGACCAAGTCTTTAAAATATTTTCTTGGATTTTCAAATTCTATTTGAGTTTTGTCTCTCTTAGAATTAAAAATGTCAAGCAAAGCGAGACCAGCTTGCTAGTAAATAAATACAATTTAAAAAATAGAGGCAGCTCACTGGTAAGTGCTGCTATTTGAGCTATTTTTAGAACAGGCCAGCGGGCTACTCATCTGGTCCTTACGGGCTACCTGGTGCCCGCGGGCACCGCGTTGGTGACCCCTGGTTTAATAGATGTCATCGGGGTTTGAACCTGACAAATGGAACCTCAATGATTATTGCTGATTATTGCTGATGATTGTTCTTGTGAAGGAAGAGGAGGATGCGGTGCAGTTCGACAACAGAGTGAAAGCTGCCATTGCTGCACGAGGAGGATTAGTGGATCTCATTTGGTGAGTGCTCACACTTCATAGTACCGTGTTGTAGTATTCTACACTATTTATTTCAAGCGGGTGTGCTCAGGGACGGGGGTCTAAAACGGGCCAAGGTGAAGGAGACTCTCAGAGAAGAACAACAGAAACTTTACAGCAAAGTCCTCAGCGGTGAGACAAAAGTGGCGATGAGGTGAATCATATAATGAATCTTAAATGTAAACATGGAACAAAAAGCTGTGCATGCTCTTGTTGTTGTTGTTGTTGTTGGTAAAAGGCCAGTACAGTAAACAGTTACGTCAGGCCACTAATTGGCTCAGTACTGTACTTCTATATATAGGCCGTCTGCGAGGCTGCAGCAGGAAGTAGACCAGTGACTAAGTCCAAGACTACACAATATCCCTTTGTTTCATCTCAACTTGATTCTTTTTCTACATTCTTGATGGAGCACACAACTTCAGCAGACGTTACCAGGACTACAAAGTGTCATGTTTTAGTATTAGTAACAGCAATATGAATTTTGTACTAATAAAAACTTTGTATTCTGAACTCTCTAGCTTCTGTCTCGTTCAATGC